>NW_005871661.1:180386-246502 GCF_000147115.1 Myotis lucifugus
GACCTGGAGAAGGCATCTAGTCCTCCAGTGGGAGGGAGGTGGAGTATGGCTTTGAGATGTGTTCATAATTGTATCTTCAGAGACTCAAGTTGAATGAGTCACTGGGCCAGGCACATAGGGCACACATTTGGGTTAGTGACTAAATGGATGGATGGATAAGTGAATGCATGAGGCTTCATGCCAAGTACTGGGGGGCAATAGCATGGTCTCAACTAGATCTGACATTGTCCAATCAGAACTCACTGTTTACCTTTGGTCACTGCAACTTGCTCTTAGCAACATCAAAACATTTTCTTAAATAATTTGTACTGAGAAAATTCATCAACCAGAAAGCATGTATGGAGATACTGTGAGCTCCTTAGAGCTAAGCCCAGAGCTCTGTTCTGCAAGGGGTGCCCCATTTACTCCTCAATCCCACCCACACCGAGGGCATATTTTTGGTTCTTGTCTCATATTCTATTACAGCCAACAAAATCAGGGGCATCGTATTTGAAATGGGCACAGCTGATCATCTGGGGCATCGGAGAAGGTCCATGGACCAGCGAAAAATACATCTGAATGTGAATCAGGTGAAAGCAAACATACTTCAGAGTTAAGAACAAATAAGAAAATATGCAAAATTCAGGGGAAACATTTCACCTGCGTGATCTGGGTTCTATACTCTTGTTGGCACTGGAACTGACTTTAACTCACCAGTTTATTTGCATACAGACAAAGAGGAACCTAAAGCCCTTTCATTATCATAAAAGAGCAATTAGTCAGCTGGAAAGAATGTTCCTCCAGACAGCAATTCATCTTGGTCAGCCTGCTCTAAGCTCCCAGGTCATTGCTGGGCTGAGTCATTGCGAGGCAGCCCCTCCCACACGGAGCCCAGCTGCCCCCTGTTCACCAGAGGCCCGGGGCCCCGACTGCAACCGCGGAACTTCAGGGTCTTGCTATTGGGCTTTTCACTGCTGTCAGCTTTTTTTTTGTCCTTAAATAAAAAGCACAGTATTTACTTAAAATTAAGTATTCAGGTAAAAATCCTTATTTAAGATCAAGTCAGATCTTAAAAAATATGGATGAAATTGACATAATCTTGGAATCCAAAGAGAAAGGACCTTTGCTTTTATCTGTTTTTTCCTTCTGCTTCTAAACAGCTGTTTATTCTGTTTATTCTGTTTTATAAAGAACTCCAAGTAGAATGCTTAAAGGGAAAAGAGGAAGCAGCAGAATAGTAGGTGAACTATAAAGCAAATTCTACACACACACACACACACACACACACACACACACACACACCTGAATGGCTTACCAAACTCTTTAGAGAAGTGCTCTCTAGGCCTGTGAGTAGAAACTCATTTTCTAAATTTTGCTTTTCTCTAATGTGTGATTGTTCTAATGTGTGATTGTTCTGCATTGAACTTATGTTCCTTTTGCAATTGAAACCAATAAAGGTCAAGTGTTAAAAACAATGGGGAGGTTTTCCTAGTGAAGAACTCTCTTTCTAATTAAGCTACATACACTCTCTCTCATAGCAATTTACTTCCCTCTTCCTAGTTTTTGTTTTCCCTGGAAATGAAGAAAGCGGTCGGCATCCTCTTTAGGTCAGAGGGACTATACATATGTTTTCACTTTTACTGTGAAAATTTCAAAAATACACAAAATGATCAGAAGAGTCTAATGTGCCCTGGCTGGGTAGCTTGTTTGGTTGGAGCGTCATCCCGACGCCAAAAGGTTGCGGGTTCAATCCCCAGTCCAAGCACGTACAGGCGACAACTGACAGATGCCTTTCTCTCACATCAATGTTTCTCTCTCTCTTCCTCTCGTCTAAAAATCAATGAACATATCCTCTGGTGAAGATAAACAAAAAGAGTCTAATGAACCCATGTACCTATCACCAGCTTCCATAATTATCCACTTCCTGTCATTCTGCTTTCTTCTTTACTTTCATCTGCCTCCTACCCCCACCTCAACCCAATTAATTTATATATACAATTCTTTTGGTTTTGAGGTAAAATGTATAGAATGTGAAATACACAAATCTTAACATTAAGTTTGAGAAAATATATATGCCTGTGTGACCCATGTCCCATTAGAATATAAAAATTCCCATCAGCCTCAAAAAGTGTGTTGGGTGGAAAACAGTATGGAGTTTCCTCAAAAAATTAAAAATGGAACTCCCATTCGACCCAGTAATCCCACTTCTGGGAATATATCCCAAGAAACCAGAAACACTAATCAGAAAGGACATATGCACCCCTATATTCATAGCAGCACAATTTACAATAGCTAAGATTTGGAAACAGCCTAAGTGCCTATCAGCAGATGAGTGGATTAAAAAACTGTGGTACATTTACACAATAGAATACTACACTGCTGTAAAAAAGAAGGAACTTTTACCATTTGCAACAGCATGGATGGATTTAAAGAGCATTATGCTAAGCGAAATAAGCCAGTTGGAAAAAGATAAATATCACATGATCTCACTCATATGTGGGATATAATGAACAACATATACTGATGAACAAAAATAGATCCAGAGGCAAAGAAACACTGAACAGACTGTCCAACCTCAGAGAGAAGACAGGGGAGGGGAGGTTAGAGATCAACCAAAGGACTTGTATGCATGCATATTAGCATAACCCATGGACACAGACACTGGGGCAGTAGGGGCTTGTCCTGGGGGGTGGGAGTGGCTGCAGGGGGGGGGAGGGGAGATCAATTGGGGGAAAAGGATACATATGTAATACTTTAAACAATAAAAAAAGAAAAGAAATAGACAACCTATTTTTTTTAAAGTGTGTTGGCACCTTTCACAGTGTCTCCTCCTAACTTTCTCCCAAACAACCACTGTTCTGACTTTACACCATAGTTAACTTAGTTGCCTGATCTAGAGCTTCTGTTTATTGTTTCTTAATGTAATAAAATGATTTCCATTATAAAAGCTGTACGTGTTAGAGAACATGTTGAGAAGAAAAAACCTAGAAGAATAGAAAAAAATGGATAATTAGTAGTCCCACCACAGAAAGGGAAAATAGTTAACACATTTATTTCCTTCTGGTCTCTTTCTAGATATAAATTTTGCTTGTTTTACATACCTGTGATGGTTTATAAAATTGTGTAGCATACTTTTAGCTTCGCATTGCTCCTATAATAATTTCATATGGTAAGCATATCTCCTGTAATATTCTCAAAGGATAAAAATCTGTCAATCGAGAATTTAATGCCCAGCAGAAATATCCTTAAAAAATGCAGATGAAATAAAGACTTTTGCAGACATACAAAAGCTGAAAGAATTCTTCAGCAGCAGATTAGCATGACAAGAAATGGTAAAGGAAGAAAAGTGACAGGTGAAAATATGGACCTGCACAAGGACCAAGGAGTACCAGAAATGGTAACTCGCTAAGTAGATACATAGGCATTTTATCATTTTATTTCATGTCTTTAAAAGCTCATCGAGGACCTCTAGTTCCAGCTGAGATGAAATAGTCTCCCAGGTTCTGTTATCTCACAATGACAAATCCCTGGACACAACACAGCACAGCAAAGATACTGAGATTCAGAATAAAGAATCAAGCAGAGTGCCCAAGACCACAGGACTTGAAGAGCAACACAGCAGGGTGTCCCCGGTCTGGTGGTTTAAATTTTTTGTACGTTTGTTTTTGTCTCCTACTCATCCTGAATGGGATACTTGTAACCCAAAAACTGTCAATAGGCACAGAAAAACATTCCAAGAAAAGCTCGCTTCCCCTAGCAAAGAACCTATAAGAGGTGGCATACCAACAGAAACTTGTTTGAGTATATTTGCCCTACTCCAGCCAAACTGGTTCCCATGGAAGTTTCTGCTTCCTTGGGAGATTTTGCTCTCATAAGATGTGGTTATTTCTACTTGCTTGTCTGTCTCTCCAATTTGGAAAGAAGTGGTTTCCCCTCTGACTGCACCTCTCTGACAGACCTAAGAAGAGTTGTTGATTTTTCAGTTTATTCAGTTTTTTTGCTTGTTGTTAGGACAGAGTGATAACATCCAAGCTCCTTATATGACAGACCAGAAACAAGTAGACAACTACTCTTTCAGAATGAAGATGAGCTCAGCCGATGTAGCTCAGTGGTTGAGCGTCGACCTATGAACCAGGAGGTTATGGTTTGATTCCCAGTCAGGGCACATGTTGGGGTTGCAGGTTCGATCCCCAGTGTGGGATGTGCAGGAGGAATCTGATCAGTGATTCTCTCTCATCATTGATGTATCTATCTCTCTCCCCCTCTACCTTCCTCTCTGAAATCAATAAAAATTATTTTTTTAAAAAACAATGAAGATAAAAATAAAGACATTCTCAGATGTAGGAAAACTAAGAGAATAACCAGAAGACCTACCATTAAGGAATTAAAAAAATATATATTTATTTATTCTTTATTCTGAATCTTTTAATTGCAAGAGAAAAGGAAGTATCCGTACAAAGACTTTGGCTCCAATATTTATAACATTATAACTCACAATGATAAAAAAAAAAGTGGAAACAGACCAAATGTCCAGCAACAGATGAATGGAAAAACAAATTGTGGTACATCCATTCAATAAACTATTGCTCAGGAAAAAAAGAAAGAAAAAAGTAAATAACGTATGATACAGACAACATGAATGGATCTTGAAAATAATTACATTGAGTGAAAGAAGTCAGACCTAAAAAAGACTGCATACTGTGTATTCCATTTACATAAAACTATAAAAATGTATCAAACAATTAAGGATGGAGGCGAAAAGAAGGGAGAGCTGGGAGGGATTATAGGTGCTTGAAGGAAGTTCTGGGGGTGGGGGGGCGGTGTGATGGAGATGTCCACTGTATTGAGTGATGTTTTCATGGACATGGACATATGTGAAAACGTATACTGTACACTTTAAACATGAGCAGGTGTTGGTGTGTCCATTATACTGGAATAAAGCTGCTTTAAAAAATAAATAGAGCAATGGAGGGTATGGAGACTTGCCCCTGTGTGACTGCTCTTCTCTACCAGGCCTCAAACAGGTGCCCACCCCTGCAGGTGTGACAGGACCTGCCTGACAGCCCCTCTGCAGCACTCACTATGCAAGTCACCATGTCAGACCATCACGTTAGAACATGGTTGCCTCCACACACTTTTCTGGTGTCCACATATGGGCTGCCTGTGGAATGTAGCTGTCAGTTACCCCAAGTTGGGGCTTTTCTCTTTGGTTTAGAGAATCTGAGACAGAGCTGTGCTGGAGCAGCGTCCATGGGGTGGCTCATGGGCGGAAAGTACCTAGGGCTGCCCACAAGCCAGAGTTCCCTACAGCAACCTCGGCATCAAAGCTCACTACTGTCTCCTCAGTTGTTTGTTTCAAAAAAATCCCATGGTCTTCATGTCAATCACTTCTACGTCATCTATAACACATACTTCTTTTCTGTTCAGGTAATTTCTTAACGTTTAATTTTTTTTTTCATTCTACTGGGAGATCTTGTTTTCACTAGAGAATGATGATCCCAACATTATACAGTACTCAGTCTGTCCTTCCCTTTCCTGCTTCCCTGGGCAGCCCCTGTAACCCAGCTGCTTGAAGAGGCTCAGATTTTGGGGGCTGTGCTTGGCACCCCAAATGTGCCAGGTCTTCTCACTAAAGTGGCTTTGCCTGGCACAGTCTTCTTCTCGCAGGACAAACCTGTGCCCATGCAAAGCCTCTTCTAGAATAAACCGGTTGCATCCGGTTAAGAAGGGGCAGAGCACGGTGGGCTGGGTTCCTGGAACCCTCATCAGCTCTGCACCTCATCCCTCTTTGGCACTATACCTGGGGAACCACGTGACGTTGCATCTGTGGGAGACGGGGAAGAGCACCAAGGGCAGTCCTGTCCTGTGCCGAGGAGGCTGTCAGAGGACCATTCCAGCCAACTTCTGGGGCCAGGATTCCCCTGCTGTAGATGAAGCTTGGAGCGCCTCAGCAGCTCCCGTGCCCAGGGCTCAGTAGGATGGGGTAGAGCATCCTACCCCAATCTGGCCGGAGGACCCAATGCGTTCCGCAGCTCAGCATACTGCCTTGCCACTGAGCCGCCACCACTCAGCACGGCCGCCAGGTCACCGTTCCCCACTCTACAGGTCACTGCTGCTCATCAGTATTTCCCGGGTGATTGATACTCAGTTCCCACTGCTGTTTTCTGGTGGAGCTCACAAACTCAGACTGTAATGGTGCAGCAGATGCCTCCGAGATGTGACCGACTGTAGAGCCTGAGCCTCCGGGATGTCAGGAATGCTGTGTCCTGGGCCTCCGGGTTTCCCTGTAGATGAGCCACTCGTCCATAAAGTCCAGGCACTGCTTTCTTTTGCTCGGAGTAAGGAGTTTGGACTTCGGTCTGAGACAGGGCTTTGCATGGGGGAGGGATACGACCAGATCCGCCCGGAAAGGAAGCCGAGAGACACCGAAGAGCCCATTGCAGTGGCCCTGGCAACGGGAGGTGCCTTGGACTTGACAGTGCGAGGAAGAATGAAAGCAGTGCATTCGTTCAGAAACCGTTTCGGAGGCAGAGTCAAGCTAGACTTGAGAGGCCCTGGATGTGGGAGTGAGGGGGCGAGAAGAAGCAAGGCTGGCCCGTAGGATTTGCCTTGAGAAAGCTGAAAAGCCAAGGCAGTTAGAGTGCGGTAAAATCAGGCTTGGACATACGATGCTTTGTCTGGGACAAATTTAAATGTGAAATGCCGGTTAAACTCTAAGCAGAGGGAACCATGGTAGGCGTGAGCACAGACTCGGAATGTAGATGTTCAGGAGTCATGAGCATATATGACGCTCCAGCCATGAGAGTGGATGAACTCGCCCAGGGAGGCAGGGCTTAGAGAAGAAAAAGGGGCAGGAAGTGCCCCCACACAGGGCAGCACCCCGAGCAGAGGCAAGGCGTGGCCAAGAAGACGAAGAGTGGTCAGTGAGGTGGGAGGAGGAAGGAGCATGTGCCATCTGGACGCAGAAAATGAAGGGCAGCAGGAAGAGGGTGGCCCATCGTGTGTGGGATGAAGACAGATGTGTCTATTTGGGAACAACTAAAGGTGTTTATCTGGAATTTACTCTCTGCCCACTTCCAACGAGGATGTGTAATCACTTCTAGTGAATGGACTGCAGAACATGCTGCTCCATTAAAGCAAACGGTTACGAAAAGCCATGCAGGGGGAGGAGGAGGACATGGTCTGAGTAAAATCACTACTGAACTTGGGCCTCTGTTCCATTGCGTTCCTGCTGCCCCCGGGAGAGGAAGCCTCCCTGACCGACCGGCAGCACCCGACCGAGGGGAGCCCGGGCCCGCCGATGGGAGAGGCTCAGTGAGCAGGAATGGCTGCTATCATGAAGGCCGTTATTTTTCAAGACAGGGAAGCTTTCCACGCCGTGGCAGTTGGGCAAAAAGAATGGGTGGGTAGCTGTGTCACAAACCTGAGCAGCAGATAAACCGCCCGTCCCGGCTGGTCAGGCGGATGCAGGTGTCCTCCCGTCCTGGCGCTGGGACAGGGATCCTGATGAGGTGAGGGCACCGAACCAGGGACCCACCCAGTGTCGGGCCCACCCAGACCCTGGTGCGGGCCGGTCCCAGGCTTCCTGAAAACTCCGCCGGTGACTGTGGGCACCAGGGGTAAGTAGCCAGGGCCCAGGGAAGCAAGTCGCCTGGCTCTGTGGGAGCCCGGGGCTCGTGTGGGACAGGGAGTGTGCGGCACAGTCCAGACGGCACCCGGAAGAGCTATGGAGGAAATCCCAAAGATGAGGCAGCGTGTCCACCCAGGCTGGAAACTCGTGTTTTACTTCAGTGGTGGATTTTATCCATGTGTCCATTGTTTGGAAACTCCTACTCTTTACTTATTTATTTGTTTGTTTACTTGCTTTGGGGGTAATGTAAACACTATTTCTTAGTTTTAATCCTAAGAATTGACCTCTGGGCCATGCTCAGAGTCTCTTTTTTATTGAGGTATAATCGCTATGGAACATTAGTTTCATGTGCACAACATAATGACTCAGTGGGTTTGTATACGTTACAAAATGATCACAAGAAAACATTTTGCAAGTATGGTGAGGCCTAGTTTATTTTTTTTACAAACAAGCCCAAATATTACCTCTCCCCTTTCCCCAGTTCTTGTGTTCTCTCTATAGTAGCTTTTGGGGCAAGATTGAAGGGAAGCACAGAACACTTGGTAACAGAGTAGCCGTGCCGGCTCTGTGCTAGCGGAAAAGGGGATTTCTACTCCTCAGGAGAGGCTGTTACCCAAAGGAGAGAGGATGCCAGGCCAGGGCCCTGCCTCACTCACAAAGAATCCAGAAGGAATGGACATCCTCTGGGTGTGGAGACAAGATCTCCCACCACGAGCAAGCTCACAGCATCACACACAGTCCGACAGGTCTCCAAGCGGCCTGGGTCCGGATCCAAAAGGGCTCCTGTGCACACACTTGGTGCTTCCGGGGCAAATTCGTGGAAAGGGAGAATGAGAACCTTCCAGAGAACAAGTATGTGAGCCAGTCATCACCATCACCACCACCATGTTTTTATCTCAAGAAGTTTGGGGAAATAGTCAAGCCTTTGGGTTTAGTGCAGCCTGTCTTTCACGGATGAGGCTGCCATGTGTCCTTACTGACCTCTCCCTGCAGGGGCTGGTTGAGGATGCTGTGTTCTCCGTTCTGCGGCCGTGAGGAATGCTGTAATGTAGAAGAGTCTTTCAGGACACGGACAAACTGTTCACAACAGAATGGTAAGTAGAAAGGAAGTTTATTCCTAATGTGTGCATGGCAATGAACTCATTTTGCATATCTATCTATATCTTTATATCCATCCATCCATACACACATGCCTTTAAGAACGGTGCACTAAAATGTCAACAGTGTCATCTCTGAGTGTTTTATTTCCTTCTTCTTCTTAACAGTTATCTTCTAGGTGTTGTGTCAGAGATGTGTGAGTTCTTATAAGGTTTAAAAATAAGAGACACTGAAGGAGCCCAGAACGCCAGGGAATGCACTGGCTGGTGCGACATACAGCAGCCACGTAAAGACCAGCCTCTTGGACACACAGTCCCCAAGGACAGCCACTCTCGCCCCTGAATTCTCCCAAGCACAGATGTGAGAGCCACGGCGAGACCCGGCCTCCTGGCCCTGTGATCAACCTGCTACTGAGAATATCCTTGGTGCTGTCACATCCATGTTTTCTTGATTTATTTTCTGGAGAGGGTGCACGGCTTAAAGATTGGCAGGTTCAAACCAGACACCGGGGTGGGCAGTGCTCTCAGGCCAGGTAACTAGGGTCCCTCCGTGACCTGCATCCAGGCAGGACACACCTTCCTGTGGCCCTGCAAACACACACTCTTCTCACCACCCAGCTTTTATCGGGAGCGGAGGTTGTGACTTGTTGCTGTTTCTGAGGCAGCACAGATGGTGGCCTTAGAGAGTGGGTGCTGGGTGACGGGCAGAGCTGATGTGAGGGGGTCACAGCATCACCCTTGGGCGGCGGCCAGCTCACCTTTCCCCAGCTCTGCCTGCCCTCCACCTACACTGGGAAGGAGGACGGTGCTGGATGAGCAGGGCCTGGGGATCCAGGCGGCTAAGTGTGTGTGTGTGTGTGTGTGTGTGTGTGTGTGTGGCAGGGGAAGGGGTGCGGGGGGGTGCAGACAGATGTCGGGCAAGCAGCCTTCACTTTATCACCTGCAAATGGGCTCTTAGAGAAGCCCTTCTGTGCGAGGCTGGGGGGATCCAGGTGGCACGGAAATTGCCCAAATGCCCGGCTGTTATTGAATCACGGGATTGCCGAGAACAGACAAAACAGGAAAACACCAGAAGGTGATTCCTCAGGGGTGGGGATTTGGGTCTGTTTTGTTTACTGCTGTCTTTCCCGTGCCTGGAACAGTGCCTGGGCATCTGTGACTAAATTCATCACTGAATGAATGAATGGAACTTGCTAGTATCAAAGTAATGCACACGACAACAATCATGTGTCATTCTTTTGTGTATTAAGTTGCCAAAAATAGCTTATGGAGAAATATACAGTCCCGATGAAATTCCATGGGTCTGCTATGTATCTGATATTAATGACAGCATTTAGTAATGTAACTCTTTTGAAAACAGTTTGGCAATGGAGTCATTTAAAAGTCCCGACTCATTAATTCCAGTTCTATAAATAGAGGTTAAACAAATAATCCGGAAAAAGGAAAAAGCCACATGTATAAAATATTCCTTGAGATGTAATTTAGAAGAGTGAAGAGACGGAGGCAGTCGGAGCGGCTAGCAATAGTGGGTGATCAGATAACATGTGCTTATTGAGGCCTGCGCAGTAATGAGGCAAAGGGGTAAGTTAAAAAAAAAAAAGGTAGGATGCAACATAGTATACATATTTTTTCCCTCTGGCTTTTGTCATCAACATCTTTTTATCTAAAAAGACCTCAGCCAAATAAGACCTACATACAGTACGCCACGTACCAGTAAGCACGCAGGCAGCAACTGGCCGAGACACTGACCTGCTCACACAGTCCCATGGTCTGCCATCCGTCCCGCCTGCCTGCTCGGCGGGGCCCCAGCCTGCAGGCCTCATGCCTCCGGACGCCTGAGCCCGGGAGGTGTTCAGGCAGAGTCTGTCATGGGGTCACCCACCCTGGAGCATCAAGCAGGTGCAGTTGTGGGAAGAACATTGTTTAGCCCCATCTGATTACAGGATGCAGGATGTTGGCCAGAAATATTCCCTGGGGCTTTGGCAGAGCAGGTATTGAGCTGTACTTTCTGGTGGTGGTGATGGCGGGGGGAGTTGGTGAAACAAGCAGCACAGCTGTGTCTCGATGGTAAAACCACGCATGCGTCCAGGCACTTCCCTTCCTGCTGCAGGAGGCAGGAGCCAGTCCCCCCACAGGGGTGGCAGGTGGTTAACACAGGAGGAGGGGTCACGCCCTTGGAGAGCCTGAGGGCTAGCTGACTCGGCACAGGTGTGGTTCTCAACCTCTCCGCACACAGGATCACTGGGAGAGCTTTCAGTCCCGGCTCCCTGGCCCCTTCTTCCAGAGACGGAGATGGAATTGTTTGGTGAGTGGTCCAGGGCACGGCGCTCCCAGATGGCCCATGTAAGCAGCCAGGTTGCGATGCACTGTCTGTGGTGTCAGGGACCTACACTGCACACATGGACACGGGGTCCACAGGCCTCAGAGGCTTGCCATGCACTCAGCGAGCAGAGCCCGTCAGGGGCCCCCGGGGTAAGGCTTACAGTGACGGACCCACTGGCGGGTGCAGACAGACTCTGTCACCTAGCAGCTCTGCAGCCTCGGGCAAGCCGCTCATCCCCTATGGGCCTCCCTTTCCCATCTGAAATGGGATGCTGGTCACCATGCCAACCTCCAGGGCTATTCAGGACGCGGTGAGTCAGTGCAGAGGACTGCAGACGCCTCAGGAAACGGAGCAGGGCTGTTCTCGAGGTCTGGGCGGAAACAGGGCCGTTACCCGAGAATTCGCTGCCGGGGACCTGATTGCGCTCCTGGTGGGACAGAGAGCTGCTCGCCTGTGGCTTATCTAGAGCGTGGACTGGACACCTCATGAATCAGTGGGCCTGTAACTTGTAGATAATAGGAAACAGGGAAAACAGAGATATGGCAGATGTGGATGGGAAACGCTCCCGAGATCGGACTCCAGAAATCACACCGAGGGCTGCCGCCCTGCCGGCCGGAGCCAGCCCCACAGGGAGCTCACACTGTCCCTCCAGGGCGCCGGGCCAGGGACAGGAACCGCTCTCCCTTTGGCCACTTAAACCGAAGAGCAAAGAAGTAAACATGGTACATTTTCGGAAACGTGTGATAGTCGCTGGCCACACAGCTGCCAATTTCTTCCCTGTCACCGGAGCTGGGAGGAGGCTCACGGCTGACAAAATGAACCGGAGAGTGGCAGCCTGTCCTGGTGTGGCCTCCGGCCGGTAGGTGTGGCCGGCGGCCACTGCCTGAGTCCTCCTGCTTCCTGGCCCAGCCGTGGAAGTGGCTGCAGGTCAAGGCCACGCCGCAGGGCTGTGGTGTGCAGTGCCCTGCCGTGGCTTCCAGCCTCCTTCCCTCCCTGCCTCCCTGTGGCCAGTCACCTGCGAGCAATCTTCAGGCTGTGTTTTGTCTTGAATTTTAAAGCAAAAACAAAATCTCTTCTTTTAAAAAGTGTGTGTGCAGTAACCATAGAAACCCTCTGTGCATGCACGTGTGTTTTGGAAAAATCCCTCCTGTGGTCTATCTGGCTCATGTGGTCTCTGTTGGATCGTGGAGGGAGGCTGACAGAGGCCCGGGCATTCCCCACTCAGGTTCCGGCGTCAGTGTCCCAGGGAACCCACAGGAGGCGGGCAGGAATAAAGACCCCGCCCTGTCGGAGGGTGTGTGTGGTAGGCCGGGGCTCCGGCCCAGCGCTCATTTCCTCACTGTCGCTACACTCCGATCACACTGCCATCAGTATCTCCATTTCACAGATGAGGAGACTGAGGCAAGGAGGGCTAAGGAACACACCAGGAAGCCACAGCTGCTAAAGGTGCAGAAAGCAGGATAGAATCCCAGGATGTGGGCATTGGACCCCCAGGTCGTACCCACTTTGCCAGGCTGCTGTGCGCCTGTGAGGGGTGGGTGCCGGGTCCTCAGCCAGGCCGGACCCAGCATTTCCCGGGAGACTCGATATGTAGATGGACACCCCATTCCTCGCTCCCCTACACACCTGCCAGGTCAGCATCTAGGGGGGTTTGAGGCCCAGCGCCTGCATTTAATTCTCTAGCTGGTCCCATGTTGGCAGGACCCCGGAAAGGGATCTGGCATCCCAAGGACTAAGCTAGACGGTGGTTTCTGCGTGGACCTGCCGGGTCTCACTTCTCCTGGACAGACTCGCTCCCGAAAAGACCTGGGCACAGAGCTCTCGAGGCTGCGGAGTGAAGCTTGAAGATCGTCTTTCCGGTCCCTCTGGGAGCCGTTCTGGAGAGGAGCCTCTGGCAGCTGCACATAGAGTCCCAGAGTCCCTGGCTGGATGCCCTGCCTCAGAGGACTCGGCTCCCCTCAGACACGGTACTGAGCCTTCCACACGGAGGGGCAGCGCGTGGAGCTGTGGGCACAGCACGGGGGACAGTCAGTGACCCAGCCGAGCCCGGCTTCCTCCTGCATGAAATGCAGATGCTGGTGACAACACCTACTTGGTCTACACTGCAAAGCGTAAAGGGATCGGCCCTTTTTGCCATCAACTTATACACTCTTCATAGTCTTCCATTCACAAGCCAGTGGTCCTGGGCGTACAGGTCATGTGCCCACTGTATGCAGAAGGTAGCTAAGGCCTAACAGCAGAGCTGAGGCCACACCCGAGTCTGCGGACCTCACAGTATTTTCACTCCGCTGTTCCCAGTGGAACAGTGATGACGAGGACCACAACGGTGGCAGGACTGGGGCCTACCAGGTGGGACCCAAAGCAGAAGGGGGCCACAGTGTGTACACCCCCAACTTCCATTGGTCAGCGCTTCCAGTGAATGAGGAAGAGAGAACACAATTTTAAAATGATCTCCCAACACACACACACACACACACACACACACACACACACACACACGCGCGCACGCACTTTTGTTAGTGTGTGTTGAGTGTGAGTAGATAATGGGATCAAGAGGCCGTCCTGGCCACGACTCTGCCAATGTCCTCTCCCAGGCTCCTCCTCCTCCCAGACCGTGTGCGGCATGAGCCCAGAGCTGCCCTCCTCATCTCACAGGCTCCAGACTTCATCTTGCCGGCCCGGCCAGCAGAGCACACGTGGGAAGGTCTGGGCAGCGCGGGCGCCTCCTCCCTTTCTCAGTTTCTTCTTCTTGGTCTCTCCTTCGTCCTCCTTCCGTCCTTCTTTGCCCTGTCTCTCCCTCTGTCCGTATTGGTACAAATTCTTAGAGGACACAACACATCCTCACTATCTTTTGAAACAATTAAGTTTTAATGATTTCAGAGAGGAAGGGAGAGGGAGAGAGAGAGAGAAACATCCACGATGAGAGAGAATAATTGATCGCCTGGCTCCTGCACACCCCACACTGGGGATTGAGCCAGTGACCCGGGCATGTGCCGGGCATGAGCTCAGGAGCCAGCCTCGGGGGGGAAGCTCTGCGGCCTCTCCCACTGTGTCTGCCTCTTTCATTCTCCCCTTGGCAGAGCTCCAGGCTTCCCTCTGGGTGCCAGTCGGCTGGGATGACTCCAAAGTGTCCACTAGGACACGGCCACCTTAGGTTTGTTATTGCTCCTAAAGACATAAATCCAAGCTTATCAAACTCAAGTCACACTTTGCCCTGCTGTCCTGAGCCATAAATTCCTCCATTACCTGTGCCCTGCAGCCCCCACAAAGGACACTTAGTCCCCACAGAGCTGGTAACATGCTCCTAGGTTGACCTTCGGCACCGCTCATGCCTGTAGCCTGGGCCCGGCACAAGGCAGGTGGGGTGGGAGTCAGACCGGCGGGAAGAGCCCAGAAGTCCTGCCGCCAGCTGGGCACCTCAGGGCAGTGCTTAAACTTCTCTGAGCCTCCGTGTCCACATCTGTGGGATGGACTCAGGGATGGGCCTCCTTCCTGGCTTGGGACAAGAATTATTGCAATGACATGAGAAATCACTTAACCTAGTGCCCGGCCTCTGAGAAGGGCTCAACATTTTACACCAAAGCAAGGAGCTGGGCAGAAGACTGTCCAGTCCGGGCGACTGACGTGGCTCAGCCGAGCTGGATCACCAGCTTGAGTCCCAGGGTCGGGTGGGACTGGAGGTGAGGTGGCCACACTAAGAGGGAGGGAACTGGGCCTGTGGCTCAAAAGCACAGCTCAGAGAGAAGTCAGCTCCCAAACGTTTTATCCAAAACTCCGCAGAGGCTCGGCTGTCCTACTGCTCCAGCCAAATCACCGGATGTCCCAGAAGCCCTCTTAGAAAAAAGGACCTGTTTCCGGGTCTGGATGGGCCACTGGGCCATTCAGGCGCTGGGCTGAGCGTTAGGCAGGCAGCGCAGGGAGAAGCACGGAGCAGACTCAGCCTGGCCTTCTGGAACTTCCAGTGTAGCTGGGGTGGTGGCCCTGTGGATAGTCACTAAGGTGTCTGCTTGTGCCCATCACAGGACCACACGTCCTTCTCTCCAGGCGAGGGGTGGCCATGGGCTCCTTCAGCCTGTAAGACAGGAGCAGGAAGGACATGTGCATTCTGGGTGGACCCTTAAAGAGCTGATGCCACGTTCCCTACCCCCCACAGCAACACTGCAGGTGGGAGAGGCTTGAATGAGACGACGGGGCACAGCCTCCCACAGAACCCCAATGGACCAGTGGTATGAGACCTGCTCCTTTGCTGTGAATGCCCCACTCGATGTGAGGCCACTGAGCACGGGGCTTTATTGTCCCTGCAGCACAACCAAACCCGTCCTGAGAAGCTCCTGAGACAAAGCCAGAGCCGGGGAGACGAGCAAAGTCCAGAGACACCAGACTGTGGGGTCTGAGCAATGAATGGTCCCCAGAAAGGGCAGCGGATATGCCCCTGGGAGGGAGTGGGGTAGACTTGAAGGCTGAGCAGTGTCTGGATGTGCTGAGGACCTGACCAGGCGTGCTGGGGTGTCCTGGAGGAACTGACCAGGCGTGCTGGGGGTGTCCTGGAAGTGGCTGGAGCGGGAGGGGGATGCAGGACGGAGGTGTCTGAAAGCACTGGGATGCCTGGAAAAGAAGGTGCTGGCCATGGTCTTGGAGGAGCAGATATCCTCCGATGTCTTTCTCCCCAGGCTGGACGTATGTGAGAGAAGTTTGGCTCAGACTCAGTGCCATCTCATCACAATTGGGGCTGAGTGGCATGAGACCTGTTGGGACCTGGTGTCCCCACAACAGGGCACAGGCCACAGGGCCTCATCTGTCTGGATCCAGGAAGGCAGAAATGCTGCTTCATGCTATTGGTTATTATTTTCTTTCTTTTAAAAAAAATATATATTTCTTTATTGATTTCAGAGAGGAAGGGAGGAGAGAGAGATAGAAACATCAATGATGAGAGAGAATCACCAATTGGCTGCCTCCTGCATGCCCCCCACTGGGGACCGAGCCCGCAACCCAGGCATGTGCCCTTGGCCAGAATCGAACCCGGGACCCTTCAGTCCGCAGGCTGATGCTCTATCCACTGAGCCAAGCCAGCCAGGGCTGGTTATTATTTTCTTATGCAAAGCCTTTGCTCAGTGTATCTGGGATTCAACAAGAGATGCTGTAACCCAACGTAAGTGTCCATCAATAGACAAATGGATAAAGAAGATGTGGCACATATACACAATGGAATATTACTCAGCCATAAAAAGAATGAAATCTTACCATTTGCAACAACATCAATGGACCTAAAGGGTATTATGCTGTGACGTCAGTTGTATAGAGAGAGACAAATACCATATGATTTCACTTGTATGTGGAATCTAAAAAACAAGCAAAACAGAAACTCATAGATACAGAGAACAAACTGATGGTTGCCAGCTGGAAGAGGGGAGGGGTTGGTGGGCTGGGTGACAAAAAGGGGGGGAATTAAGAAGTACAAATTGGCAGTTATAAAAACAGTCATGGGGAGGTAAGGTACAGCATGGGGAATACATTCAGTAATATTTTAATAATTATGTCTGATGCCAGGCGGGGTACTAGACTTATTGGAGGGGTCCCTTCGTAAGTTAATAAATGTTTAATTACTATGTTGTATACTTGAAACTATATGATATTGAATGTCCACTGTAATTGAAAAAGAAAAAAGGCCACTACTACCAGTGGTCACAGACTCACAGATGGCACAAGCACACGCATGTGAGATACGACACAATGAATGCCCAGAGCAGCCCCAGCACCACACAGATGATGTCTGGAAGGCGAGGGTGGTGTGCCCTCAGCCTGGGGCCTCTGTGAGGACAGGTGACAGGAGGTTCTGAAGCAGCTGGGCACCCGGTGCGGGCAGAGGGCCCTCTCAGAACGCAGTCACCCGCTGGCCATGAGAACAAACTCACAGGGGGGCTGGGCGAGTCGGCAGGTCCAGGCCGTTGGGTGAGTCAGCAGAGGTCCGTGTCTCTCTGACCGCGCTGAGCGGCAATGACTGCTGTGCTGCCCATCACCCTTCCATCCCTTTCCGAGTCCCGGGCAGCGGGAGTCCTCCCGAGTCCACTCGCGCTGGGCAAGGCTTGCTTCCCTTCTGGGCATTTTCACCTGGAACCCGTGGTAGGCTTAAGGAAAATGCCTTTCAGTCACAGAAGACATGACAAAGAAGGTTCCTGGCATTTGGGAACGTGGGTAAAGAATTCTGTCCGTCTGAGCTGGGGTTTTATTTGATGCTTCTTGGAAAGAAACCATTCGGCTTCCTTTATATAGTCCTTCAGTTCTTCAAAGCGTTCCGAATCAGACAAAATAAAGCGAAAACAATCTAAAAAAATGCAGTGCTCCATCTTGTGAGCGCTCTCCCCTTCCTCCTCATAAGGTGTATTTATAAACTCCGAAAAGCAATTCAGGGAAAGACTGCCACTCAGCCCAGGTTTATAACAATGGAAGCGCCTTGTCCCCGCCTGGGGGTGACTGCTAAGTCAGTGTGGCGCTATTTACACATCCATGGGGGCCAAAGTCCCTCTGTCATTTCTGCTTCCCGGTCTGGACACCTCAGAAAGGGGTCTGCAGCCTGCGGATGTGCCAGTTAACCCACAGGCTCCTTCCCGCTGTTCTGCTCCAGTGTTAGACACAGCCTGTGGGCGCTCCCGCCTCCCCATCCATACGGTCCATAGAGAACCGGCCTCGATGGCTGTACATGGGGTTTCCTCTCACACCTCAGCCTATCTGTCTGTCTAAACTTTTCTGCCATGAAGGTGGCGGGGAGCCCGTTCCCTTTGGTGTTCTGAGAACACTCCCAGAGGCCTCTTTGCAGACCCTGGCAGGTAAGAGACTCGGTGCCCAGGGTTGCCCTGCCCATCTGGGGGGCAAGTCTTTTCAGCCTGATTTCTTCTGGGGGTTAGAGAAACTCCTGCCTGGGCACCGTCCTTTGGGCCAGGCCCCACAAAGGGTGCCACCGGGCTCTGGAGGGGCGGGCCAGCCTCTGCCTCGCCACTGTCCAGTCCTCTCATAACTGTCCAGGTGACTCAAGAACTAAGTCACTCCACAGCTGTTTCTTGAGCACCTACTATGTGCTGATGCTGGGGATGAAGGAACAGGCCAAACAGCCCCTATTCTCATGGAGCACAGGGCCCAGGCCTCTCCAAGCCCCGAGGCCCCGAAGGTAGGACCTGAATCCTCCCTGTCGTCCCACAGCTGCTCTGAGTCCCACCCTGGACTGGGCTCCGGGAGGGTGTGCGGGAAGACCACGAACAGGGGCCGAGTGGACAGCGGGGGAGGGCCACACCGCAAGGGTGACTTCTGAGCAGACAGCTACAGGGGTGAGGAAGCCAGCCCCGTGGACCTTGGGGAAGAGCACTTAGAAAGAGGACAGGCAGCAAGGCTGGGATTGGGGAGTGAGGTGGGTGTTCCAGGAAACGCCATATTGTTGGGCTGGTTTCCCCAAAGTGTCCCTGTCTCATGACTGAGGAAGACTTCGGGTTTATCCTAGCACCAAGGTTAGACAGCAGCTCACTGGTCCAAAGCACACGTGTCCCCAAGCTGCAAGAGGCTGCAGCATCGAGGGCCTCCAGCCGCTAGTCCTCGGGGGTTTCTTTCTCAGAACCTGGCCAGCACCGGCTCGGGCAGCGGCTGTCCAAGGAAGGGGCTCAGAGGAGGCCTCCCGGCCCCGGGGCCGAGCAGGTGGGGTGTGGAAGGGGCCGCTGTGAAGCAACAGAAGGACCTAAAAAGGAGAACTGTTGCCAGACTGGGCCCGCCTCGTAAGGAAGAAGTTGGTAATTGGAAGAGGCCCAGTGTTCTCACCACTTTTTAAGTGGGAAAAAGTGCAAATCGCGGCTTAGCAGCCACGCACAGACGGAGGCCTGAAGAATGCTTTCCCACAGGATCCAATTCAGACATTTAAGGGCACGCACCCACCCCGGGGTCCCGTGTGAGGGCCTCTAGGTGCCAGACACGATGCTGGGCCCTGCCGACCGGGGACGCTGCTGGATCCATACCGTCCAGAGGCCAGAGGGACACAACTTCAGATGCAAGCCAGCAGATGGCCGGCCCGGGCTCAGTGATGGTGCCCGAAGCGGGAGCCTCCCTGGGGACCCGCTGGCCTGACCCCTGAGGCTGGGTGGGTGCAGGACACCCTCCCCTGGGCGGGGCCGTGCCATGGGTCTGTCACAGAGGCAGGGCTGGTGGGCCGGCAGCATCCTTGCTTAGCACTGAGCGAGCACAGGAGCTGACTCTCCCTTGGAAGGGCTCCCTTCCAGCTGGGGACCACGTGATGGTGATCCCCCCCAACGCCCACCCCCTCCCACCATGTTCCCGCGAGTGCTCAGACCTGAACGCACACCCGGAGGCCTGTCTCACAGCTGCCTGCCTGCTCATCAGGGGATCATGTTCCATTCCTGCTCCCGAGACCCCCTCACAGATCAGCTTGCTGTGGGAGGCCAGCATCAAGCACCCCGTGACCCACACCTTCATTCATTACCGGTCCCACTGCCCCGTGGGCCCAGCTGGGGCCCTTTCCCCTTCTCTGGCCTCACTGGGCTCCCTGGGCTTGTCAGGAGGAGGCTCCGTCCTACCTGACGATTGATGGATCGAGGGGCTCCTCCTGGGCTCACGGCCTGGGGCTGCCTCCCCTACGCCCGGCCGTGGCCGTGGCCCTGGGCCCTCCAGCCCACTCTGTCCTCCCACTCACCCGAATTTGGCAGGAGGCGTGGATGCCTGTGCCAGGGCAGGAGAGGGAAACAGACATGAGAACTGAACATTTCAAAACTACAACAAAACTAACAGAAGGCACTTTATCAAGCGCTGTCCTCAGGGCACGGTCCTTGGGGCACTTGACCAGTCATGCCGCCACCGGCCTGTTTCCGGTCATCGTGGGCGTCCCGGGTAAGCTGGCTCGTGGCTCCGAAGCCCAGCCACACACTGTAGTGACTCAGGAGCTTTAAAAACTACATCAGAGCCCGCCAGAGTCTGGGGGCCCTGCAGGTGGGCATTTTATAAAAGCCCTGGAGGAGTCTAACGTCCCCCGGAGTTGGGGACCCCCGCCCCATGCCGTGTCCCCCACGCTCCATCTCTCACCGTGTCCTCACACTGTGTTTCACAAGCAGGTGTTTCATTACAGCCAAGGCCTGAAGATTTACGCTGCAGGCTTTCTTCACTCAGCCAAGGGTTTACAGTCCAACTGGCTAGGATCCCTTTCCAAAAACCCAGCGTTTTCTCTTTAAAATGAATTGATAACAGTTTCTGGATAAGCCCCGAGGTGAGCGGGCAGCTCCATACAACAGAGCCCTGGAGCTCTCCCTCTGCCCCAGCCCTCTCCCCCCTCCGGCCCCTCCCTGCTCTTCTCAGGAAGTGCCACCCACAGTCACTCTGGCACAGTCCGGCTTCCCGGTTCTCTCTCCCTCCGCCCAGGCCCCAGGCCCCTGTGAGCACTCCTGACTGTCCCCACACCTCTGCTCCCCACCAACATCTAGGCACAACCAGGGTCCCACTTAATTTTTAAAATTTGACATCATTTCAGACTTACAAAAACAGTGTAACAACTTCCTTACACCCCCCACCCAAACTCCCCAATGCTAACATCGTGCCACGTCTGCTTTGTCCTCCCAGGCACCCAAGATCATGAGAGTAAATTGCAGACATGGGGTCATGTGTGAGGGCCTGCGAGGTGCCGGGCATGGTGCTGATCCTTACAGTCCGGAGGCCAGAGACCACAATTTCAGAGGCAGTGATTAAAACCCCGTGGCAGGGGCGAGAGCACTGACCTGCAAGCCACAGGGGGCCAGCGCCTGGCTGGGTGGGTGACGGGAGTCTGCTTGGGAGCTCGGCTGGCCTGAACCCCGAGGCCTGGGTGGGCAGCAGGGCGTCCTGCCCTGGGAGGGGCCAGGCCCGCGAAGGTGCTCGCAGAGGCAGGTCATGACTCTCCTCCAATTTTGCCTTTCCAAGCCCCTTTCAGTAACAGATGTAAATCAGCAGCAACAGGCCTAGAAACCAGGCCTTTGTCATTCTGGTACCTGTATCTTCTCCTTGGTGATAAGCCCCCTGGGACTTAGGGCTTGCCTTGGGAAGAGGTTTCAGGAGACCCGAGGTAGAAGGCACCCACAGGAAGATTGGAGACCGTCGCTGAAAGTGCCCTGTCACTTTCCATCTCAGAGCCCCTTCTTCATCAATGGCGATTGTAACCATCAGCCGGTCACTTCACACCTGAATGGCTACTGTTTATAGAGAACTTTCAGCCTTTTTATTCAGTCCTTGCTGACAGGTAGGAATGATTCAGCTTGCAGCTGCCAGCCACAGAAGCCCACTCTGGCTAACTTAGTACACAAAAAGGATGAGCACAAACTGGAGGGGTGGGCACTGAGTCCAGGGAACAAACAGGAGGCTGGGGAGCCAGGGACTGGCCTGCTGGTGGCCGGACAGCAGGCACCACGGCCAGGGAATGGCAAGCACACCCCGCAGCCTTCCTTGTCCAGCTTGCTTAGACCCCAAGAGCTGGGAAGAGCATTGGACTGACCAAGTGTAGGCCCTGGTCCTGCTCTCAGCCGCACCAGGGGCAGGAAAAGGTCAAAGGTAGCAGGTGATGGTTATAAGGGGGGGCATTGGGTGGGCTGGAAGCTGGGTAATTCCACCTCTCCCTAGGAAAAGCTCACAAGAAATGTGCAGGATCTATGGGAAGAAAAGCCCAGTGCACTAAAAGCATAGGAAAACAAGCCTAATGGGTGGGTAAAAACACTACCCACCTTGGAAAACTCTATAATAATAAAAGCATAACATGCAAATCGACCGACTGGCCGAACAGCGGAATAACCATCCAGACGTCCTTCCGGACAACCTTCCGGACGAAGCTGGGGCTGCGAGGGCCGAGACAGCTGGGGCTGCGAAGGCCTACTCTTGCACGAATTTCATGCATAGGGCCTCTAGTCTTGTTACCAAGGTGATACTCTTGTAAATTAATATACAGTCATTGTCATCCCATACAAGACCCCTAAGCGATCTTTAAGAAACAAAACCTATTCAAAAATTCACATGAAAGACAAAAAGTAGAATGGCAGTGACAATCTTGAAAAGTAAGGATGAGAAATTAAAAACATATCATAAAACTATAGTAATTAGAATAGCAGATTAAACAAAGATGGTGCAAAGAAAATGAAGTTAGAGTCACACTGTGCAGCAGTAAAAAAATAAATGTCAGGTGGGTTAAAGATTAAAAACTGTATGGTTATATGAATAAAACATAAGAAAATATTTAAAACTTTGACATAGGGAAGGGTTCTTAAATATGGAAATCTAAAATTGATAAAACTGACTTCTAAAATGGCTACAGCCACATCAAGTGCACGACAGCAGTTAGAAGACACGCAGCGAAATAAAACATGTTCACGTGTCAAAAGACACGTATGAGACTCCACAGGGCAGCCGTGTTCATCGTAGCCCCAAAGTGGCACAGCTCGGTGCTCATTCACGACGGTGCAGAGAATACTATTCAGCAATAAAAAGGAAAATATTGATCATTGTAATGGGGTTCTCAAAAACATGACGCTGAACAAGAAAGATACCAGACAGACCACATACATGATCCCAATTCAAGTGACCCATAGAAGCAAATCTATGGCGGGAAAATATCAGAATAGAGGCCGCCTGTGGGGATGTGCGGGGTAAGGAGCAGGGGGGAGCCCTGGGAGTGCCGGGAATCGGGGCTGGGTGATAGCTGTGCCCTTGGTGAAAACTGAGCAAGTGCACACTTAAGATTCAGATGCTTTATTGTATGTAAATTTCATCTAAAAAAAAGAAAAACCAACTCTAAACTATATGTATTTAGAGGAAGGGTGCTAATGACTACAATTTACTTTGAAATACATCACCATGTAGGTGGATTGATGGGTAGGTGGATATGTGACACGGCAGGTGTAATGAAATGTGGCTGGGAGGCTAGTCGATGGTGCGTGGCGCTAATATTCCTGCAACTTTTCTGTATGTTTGCAAATCATCATGTTGGAGAAAAAAGGTAAGCAACCGACTGCAGGGGACATATTTCCAACGTGAGGTTTTACCCAGAATATATAAAGAGCTAACTCTCAATAGGAAAAATGAAAAACCCAGTTGAAAATAGAAACCTCTGTACAATACACATGCGTGCGCACACGGGCGTGTGTACACACACACACACACACACACACACACAGCCTGCAGAGAAAAGTCTGGAAAAATTCACTCTCTTGCCTTGGAGAGGAGCCAGAACAACTTGACTTGAAATGATAAATGCACACATATACACACATGCATATCTAATTACAAGGCCAGATTCGTGCATTACTTAAAGCTCAGCCACGGTCTCTAACCTTCCCAGCACTTACTTCAGAGTACAAGTGGCAAGTTATGCAATTATAGGATTTTGTAGGTTATATCCCCAAATCAGCCTTTAATTTCCACATCCACAAACTAGCTCACCCCCAATGCCCAGCGCAGGCCGGACACTCAATGGGCCCTTTATAGGCGGCATGGTCAGTTCACGGGGTCCTCTTTGGCCCTTCTCTGGGGCCTGGGCAGGTGCTGCAGACAAGCCCTTCATCCCGGATTCCAGCTTTTGGGTTTTCTTCCAGCTTTGAGCAGGGGTGAGATGGCAGGGTCTCTGCCATCATCACTCATTAACATGGTTCGGAGCTGGCTCCCAATACCCCCTCTACCAGGTGCTGAGTCATACCTGAACACGTGAGTAGACACTGCATTGTCTCGCCAGCCACTTCAAACCTCTAGAGTGGCTTGCTTTCAAATATAATACGCAGGATCGTCTCCAAGCGAGAACTCGCAAAACCCACAGGCAGGTGATACACTCTGTGGCTGGCAAAGGGTGGGTGTGGGCGTGTACACATTCACATGTAACTCCAGCTGTTCCGCCGCCGTCTTGTGAAACGAATCAAACAGTTTACCAAAACCAGTTGAAAAGTTTTATTTATATAAAATTCAGTAAGAACATAAAAAGATTGAGTTTCTTAAAAAAAATCTGCAGTTATTTACAGCAGTATTGCACAATAAAGTGGCAATTACCCTGTCAAAATTCATCAGTGCAAACCAAAGTGAGCCAGGGAAATTGCAATACGAATGCTACAATATGCTGGGTCCTAGGAACACATTAGTGATGAATCAGTATCCACACAGATCAGTGCTCTTGTACAGGAGTACCTGATGAGTTCCAACACAGTGACGAGTGGTCACGGGACCTGGACATAGGCCTCGGAGAGCTTCAGAAGTCTGGAACTGCCCAATACAAGTAGTCAAGTTACTTCGCTGGGAGCTTGAAGATGCTCTTGCATGCCGCACTGTTTGGAGTAGAAGCTACCCCGGCTGGTTTAGCCTCATGTGTGAACACATCCCTGCACACACGCATGTGCAAAGTGAACACACACAGGCACCAGGCTAAATCAGCAGGGATGACAGACCATCTACACCAAACCAGGAGGAAAGTCTCTCTTAAGCTCCCACATCTTAATACCCATCCTGATGGGGCCCCCAACCTCTCCTGAAGCAGGACATCAACCTAAGGAAGCAGGCCGACCCAATGAGGGACCAAAGTTCCGGGCCAGGAGCCTGTACAATTAGCTCCTGAGGACAATTCAGTCCACACCTCGAAGCACCGGAGGCCACGCAGCAGGCGGAGGCGGGCAGCTCACCGGTTGCCAACAGGGGGCGAGTGGCACGAGCAGGTAGGTCCTCTGGTTGGTCTGGAAGCAGGAACCTCTCCCACCCGCCCCCTGCCCTCTGAATACTGAGTTGTCGGGTATACATTTTCAATGCATCAATCTGTCCCAACTACCGATAACACTTTTTTTTTTTGGAAGACAAATCCTGGAAGCTAATAGAATTTGCTTCCATGAGAAGCTAGCTGTTTTGGAACCAATAGAAAGTCACTGGGTATTTCCCGAAGAATTTTGAAACCTGCCCGATTTATGGTCTCTCATTGGTGTCTAAACATGAGCTTTATCAAAGGACAGCAAAGACCAAGCATGTAAACCCATTTGACCATATACCAGGAACCAAAGCTGGAGAGCCACCCTAGGAAGACCATGTGTCCGGCAGTGAGCTGACCAGTCGCCACCTCAGAGTTAAAGCAAACAATGGGATGGTGGGGGGGTGGGGGAAGGAGGGAAGGGCGTGTCAGAGGTCAACACTTTATAGAACTTAAGACATTAAATAAGCAGAAAATAAATATACATTATGTCTACAAGTTACAGCACTATGAACCAGTAGGACACATTACACAGAAAAAGAATCTACAATATTTACAATCCTTAATTCTGAAAAAGTTTAGTAAAAAACAGTGATTTTTTTTTTTTTTTTGCTCATTTATGCTGTACAAAATTTTACAAGAAAGGTAAAGGAGACAATTGCACACAGACATTTGGCTCAGTTGGTAAGTAAAATATGATCTAATCTAATAAATAGTCAAAGTATGTACAATATTAAGAAGGGGAAACAGGAGAAGGTTCGACTGAGTACATTTTTTTTTTTTAAACCAGAAGGAATTTTTACCTGGTTTCTCCACAACTAAAAACAAATTCTTCATAAACTCATTTTTAGGCCGGACTACGGGTAAATGCAAGAATCGCTGTGGAGCGACTGGGGGGCATTTACTGCATGTCTGTGATCGTCACAGAACGCGTCCTACAAATCTTGCATGAGAAGAGGTGGTCAAGGCACAAAACCCGCATCTCATAAATTTTCAGAAAGGGAGCTAGTTATTTTTTCTACCAAGAAATAAAACAGAAAAGAAAAAGTAAAAGGCATACCATCGCAGGTATACTTTCTGCAGGAAGCATTGTGATACACAGATACATACAGTACAGAGACACCCAGTCACCTCTCATGTCCTGGTGCAACATCCTGTTCTTAATACTTCTACACGTCCAAGAATCACTTCCTCACACGCGTGGCCACGGCCAGCTGCCAAGCCAGAGGTAAAGGAGCGCACGCAGCGAGCGAGCCCGCGGCCCGGGCTGCATCCTGCGCTCCCAGAAACAGGGTAAAGTGCTCCAGTCAGAGGGACCGGCACATGAGTACGGAGATCCTGGGGGCGGATGGGCCCAGAACCAGATACATCTTTGGTGTGTGTGTCCAGCAGGCCCACGGCCGCAGCGTTACCACCACCTCCGGCGGTGTGGCCTTGGTGCCCCAGCAAGGGGGTTCCAGACCTACCAAGAACACAAGCTCAGCCTCAACAGTTTTAAAAATATTCAAGACCCCAAGAAAGGATTTGGGGGAAAAAGAAATTTTAAAAAAGGAAAAATATCTGAGATCGAATATTTCTACCTAAAGAAAGCGTATATGCAAAATATATATACACACACGTATATACATATATGTATACATATATATTTATATAAAACTATGAAGAGACACATGAATTTCTCCTTGCAATTTAACAATGTGAAAACGCTGGCCCTTGGTGGGCCAAAAGGAAATGCAATAGTTGTTGGCACTGCTGACTCATTTGAAAAATCATGTATTTCTCTTAAAAAACTGTTTCATGATCTGAGGTTTCAAAAACTGTCGGGAGTTGTGGGTTCACAGAATGATCGGCACCGTCCTTCCCTGCTCTCTAACCGGTCCCTCTCGGGTCTCCCCGTTGTTTAACTGCCTTTGAAATGACTGGTCACCCATGGGTGCCCTCACTGCAGTCCTCCCAGGTGGGAGTGGAGGAAGCAGTGGATGCACAGAGGCGGCCCGACGAAGCCCAGCTGTCAGAAGGGACCGCTGCAGACGTGTGCCTCATGAGTTTCCATGGCGCTGCTCAGAGCGAATGAAGCCTGTATTTCAAAGTGGGTATTGAAGAGCGGGAACCCAGTGGTGGGCATCAGAGGCCAGATCAACTCGGAAGTGGATGGAAAGCCAGGATGCCCAGGAAACAGCCACCCGAAGCCCCGCCCACCACACAGCCTGTGCCAATTCCCACGAGGACTGCAGCTTGGACTCCTGCAGCCCAATTCAGCTGCAGGTGGGCCTGCCAGCCCCCGGGGGCCTCATGCTGAGTGCCCCCTGTGCTGAGGGGAAGCCTGCAACTGGAAAAGCCAACAGTGCCAAGGGCCCTGATACTGGGTCTGTGCTGTCACCACTCCCTCTCTTCAGGACACTTGTACTTCAACGCCAGCCCACCAACCCACGTGGAAACCAGTACCGAGCACTTCCTGGTGAGTGAGCTCCCCAAAGACTGGCTGAGCTGTGGGCAACACAGGCAGATTCCAAGTCACGTTCTGACCCAGTTACACTTGAATCGTGAAGACGCACTGGACCAAATGTGTGCATGAGCACCCAGGACAGAGAGAGGAGCATCACAGGAGAAGACGAGCCACACAGACAAGCTGCACTTTTGCCACGGACGCAATTACATTTAAGGAGGTAAGTCAATATTTACACAGTGGCAGTGGCATACCAACACAGGCTGACAAAAGACCCTTTACCCCTTGAATCAGTTGCATCTCCTAAGAATTTTTTGGTAATCATGATTAAAAGAAGGCGAGAGAGGCAACGGCAGGGAGGGAGGGGCCATATCATACACACCTCTCATGTTCCAAAGTCCTGTACAGTAGCCTGTAAAAATAAACCAAGGCAGCTTTAGAAACCAGCTGGCTCAGTTTCCACATGAGAGTTTCCATAATAGGTTCTTAAATTTTTAGTAAAAATTCATTTACGAGTTGGTTAAAAATTTCCACTTCCTTTTTAAAAAAACCTGTTCTGACACCATTCTTGCCTAAAATCCTGCTCCAAAGAACCATGATTAGTAACATTTTTAAAAGGAAAATACGCTCTCATTTACATTCATAACAAACACTACACTAGAGCCTCTGCCACATGGCGAGGAACCGGTAAGGTCAAGTCCGCACGCAGCTCCAGGGGTCAGGCCACACCGGCCGCTCTGGAACCGCCACTGGCCGCAAAGCAGTGGCGCCAGGGGGCCGTGACGCTGGGCTTGTCCACTTGAACAAGTGAAATGTCTGCACACATCTCGGCTCCACGGGAACCCGTCGTCACAGCATCCTCCTCCACACCAGACGGAGGATGTAACGCAACAGTCGTAAGACCACCATCTGGGGGTGGCCTTCTGCTTCCCGGTAAACATTCAGAAAGTCCTGGAACAACAAAAGGAAAGCTGCTTACTTTCTCAGTTTCACGGACCCGAACCAGCCCCGTCCCAGCAGCCCTTTTCCCCGGGGCCGGCGAAGGGAGGCCTCCCCACTCCCTGCAGGAGGTGCACCTCCACAAAGAGCAGGCACACCGAAGGGTCTTTTTCAAAGAAAAATAAAGCAACCAGAAGACTGTTTGGAAAAGCAGAGCGAACCCTGGCATCTCCGGGAGCGCCTCTGAAGACCACATGTTCCTGTCACAGGTGATACCCTCACTGGCCGCTGGGAGGGAGCACCGCCCGGGGCTGGAGAGCCGCTGCCCGGGCCCCCGGAGCTGGTGTCCGCCAAGAGGGACAGGGCGCAGGGGAGGGAAGAATGACCCTGGTAGATGTGAAGCAGCTTACGGCCCAAGTGTTTCAGACTCCCCAAAGGGTGAACTTCTGGGGGCTGTGACAAGGGCCCGGTCTCAGACCCCACGCCGTTCCGACAGCAGCTGCCGGGCAGTCCCCTTCTCGACTGTTGCCACAAGCCCCCGAGCACCTGTGGCCCGAGCAGGACGGCGGTAAGGCCGAGCGAGGCACTTCCCAACTCCTTCCAGAGCAGACGAGGAAGCCGGTCGGCCGGCGGGTCCCGCAGGCTCCTGAACCACAGTCCGATTTTATCTGTCACACACCAGGTGGCTTTGTTTTGATTTAACTTTCAAAATCACTTGGCTTCTTCTGTGTGAGAAGAATTTGGGGGAGGTTTTAGTTCAGACTAATATTAGTAGGTTGAAAGAGGCTTATTCAAAATAAAACCACGACTTACTAAAATGAAGAAAGGGTGTGCAGTGCCGGGTTCAGCAAGCACTTCGAGATGGGAAATCTCATGGCAGCCAGGTGCCAACGCAGCCTCAGCAGAACCAGAGAATGGGGTGAAGATGACACCAACCAGGGAGCCGGTCACACGGGCACAGACTTAACCAATTTCATATTCCAGAGCCGCAGTGTCTGAGGAGACCCCTCCCCGCCCCCACCCGCCAGTACAGCAGGGGACATGGAGAAGGAAAAGTCACACCACGAGAGGTCTGCCCACGTTTAGAGCTCTGCTTTGATCTCAGATGGGAAGGACACGAAGGGGATTCAAAGATGTGCTGGGAGGGGTTGGTGCGGGGATTTGTGGCAAAAGGAACGTAACACCTGCTCCCCCCCCCCCCGCCCGACAGATGAGAAGTTACTACAACATCTCAGCAAGGAGCCAGACCGCCTGCCCTCTCAGACAGCACGCGTGACAACACGGCACACGCTTTTAAGCCAGCGAACAATTGCTTTTGGACAATATTCAACAGAGGAAGCTATTACCACTGATTCCAAGGGCTGTGCCAGCCCAGAAAACCCCCGACAGCTGGCACAGCCACGGGAGCTGCTGCCGGCTCCAAGGGTCCAGCCCCCACCTCCAAAGCAGCCGGACGGGCACCCTGCTTCCGCAGGCTCGCTGCCCTCCAACACCTGCACCGGTGGCCCGAGAGCCACGGCTGGGTGAGGACGTCCAGCCAGGGCCCGGCCATCAGCGTCACCCAGACCCTGTGGCCCAGCCAGCACGAGCCCGCAGACTGCTGGCCTCCAGGACTGTGAAGAAACACATTTCCACTGTTTAAGCCCCCTGTGTGGTCCCCTTTGGCACAACAGCCTGAGCTGAGTCCCACAGCCTCTCACTCCTGGCCCTCCACACTCTACGTGAAACACAGCACCCGTTAGGTTAGCGTCGTGTAACACGGTTTTATTCTAAATCATAAAAATACTTTAGATACAAACTATTTGTGTATCACAGTTTCCTGTTGCTCACACACGCTCACAGGTACCTGAGTGCATGGCCCATCCCTGTAGGGCAGCGGTTCTCAACCTGTGGGTCGCGACCCCTTTGGCGGTCGAATGACCCTTTCACAGGGGTCGCCTAAGACCATCCTGCATATCAGATATTTACATTACGATTCATAACAGCAGTAACATGACAGTTATGAAGTAGCTACGAAAATAATTTTATGGTTGGGTCACAACATGAGGAACTGTATTTAAAGGGCCAGAAGGTTGAGAACCACTGCTGTAGGGGATTTCATCTCCATGGTCTAGATCAGGAACTGTATTTGAAGACACTGACTTTATGGCCAGCCCATGTGTCTGCAGGGACTCCTTCAACGTCAGTTTTGTGTCTTGTTCCAAGAACCCACTCCTGACCGCCTGCCCTCCTCCCTGCAGGGTGGGGGCTCCAGCAGCCCAGGCCTGCGCGAGAGGGAGGGGAGGCGGGGCCCTGGGCTCCAGCTCTGAGGCCCCTGCCTACACTCCCTGTGCCTGATGGGCAGTCCCGCGGCACGGGCACCAAGCGCAGCACAGCCACGTACAGCCCATCTGAGGGCCCCTGTGGCGCTGCCCTCCGTGAGGACGGCCGCTGCCCCACCTCTGGGACCCGGAGGAAGTGTACAGGTCCCCACCTCGAGGACAGAAAACCATCCAACACTCCAGAGAAATACAGGCCGGCTTTCCAGTGGGCAGCAGAACGGAGCCAAGACACGGAGGCTCCTTCCGTCAAAAGAGATGCAACGTGAGCACCTACGGAGCTCACCCTGGTGAGGGACAGAGCCAAACAGCTGAACAGGATCCTACGACAAGGGCCACACAGGGAAACATGAGGGCAGAGAAGGAAGGAGGGCCGGGCAGGAAGGCCCAGGCCCACCCCCACGGGAGTCCCGAAGGAGGAAGGGTCTCAGGAAGGAAAGGAGGACATTCCAGGAGACCAGCGGAGTCACGGCAGGAGGTCCAACGGCCCTGCACCGGGGAGGGAGCAAACAGTCCAGTCAAATCGCATGAGCATCTGGTTTCTCACAATAAACCACGACAGAAACCAATGCCAGACTCCAGGGTGTCGGCTCCAATGACAGTCCCTGAAAAATAAAACAGGAGGATGGAGGATTCGCGGGCTCCAAGCTTCCCGGGGACAGGCGAGGCCCAGGTGGCCCTGGAGACACTGGCTCCCCTGGGCAGCAGGTAGAGCAGGCTCCCTGAGGACTCCCAAGGGCTGGGAGCAGCCAGCGGGAAGATGCCCGGCCCACGTGCAGGGCAGAGCTGGGGTGCTGCACACCCCCGAGACCCCCGTGTGCAGCAGCCTAGAGCACAGAGGATGCCGACACAGCGTCACCCACCCCCGAGGACCGTTTACAACTTCCAGCCTGAGTAACATGTCCCAGGTTACACTAGGGAATTTAATTACACTTTAATGCCAAAATAATCACAGCAAAACAGGCTCTCATCCCAAACCAGAGAAGCAGGTGGGTGGACACAGGGGCCTCGTCCCAGCCTGCCTGGGACCTGGTGAGGAGGCTGACCACTGCCAACCTGGCCCGCAGGGCAGCCTTCCTCTCCTGCAGAGAGGGAGGAGCCAGCCCGGAAAAGCCGCCCAGACACCCCAGGCCCCCAGCTTGGAGACAAGGAGACTCACCCACTGCTATCCCTGAACTAAACAGCATGCACACGCCTCCCTTCAGTCTTCACAACAACCCTGAGCCAGTGTGGTGGAGAGACCGAGCTCCACGTGAGAATCAAGAACCCATGGTGCAGCTGCACCTGGAGCCCACTGTGGGCACCGGCCCACCAATCCGCGCCGCAACGGCAGGGCCAACGACCGCGTGAGTGCCACACACCCACGCTCAGCATCGCGCCAAGCCATTTTTTAACTCGCTCAACAACTTCTTTCTTTCAAGATTTCAACGCCGAATGCCCAAGAGGTCCTGAACTTTACAGGAGAGTGAATTCTGGGCTGTGAGACCAAAGAGGACTCTGACAGAGAGGGAACTGCCCCGGGTTCAGGCAAGGGAGGATGCAGGGTCCCCCAGGATGGCATTGGCATCCCCAGGGCTGGCCTGGCATCTGTGGGGTGGTGCCGAGGGTCTCCGTAACCAGAGGTGACAAGGTGGGGTGGGGATAGAGAGCAGCCAGTGGTACCCAGGGAAGACCACCATCCCTCTGCCCATTCATAACCAATCCGTCGAAACAGTATTTTAAATGGCAAGCAAATGAGAGGCTGCAGGATAGGACCCCTGTCCACTGTGAGACCAAGGACCAGTCACACAGCAGCTCAGCTTAGATTTTATGTGGCTCCACCATCCACTGCCCTTCTCAGCTGGCAGGCCAATGCTGCTGCAAAGCAATCCAAAGACCAAATTCACTTTCCACTTGTACCCAGGCAACAGAGGCATCGCACAGCTGTGGGCAGAATACCAGGAGCCCGATGCCAGAGGCAGTGCTCTTACTGGAAGCCCGGGGGGAGCTTGCCCGGGCACCTCCCGACTCCCGAGGCTCCGGCTGACCTGACTGGGCAGTGATGCGATGTCAAACGTCACAGCAAAACGGCATTTGCATGAATGCTGTGTTTTTTTTTCTCAAATATATATTTTATTGATTTTTTACAGAGAAGGAGGGAGAGGGATAGAGAGTCAGAAACATCGATGAGAGAGAAGCATCGACCAGCTGCCTCCTGCACACCCCCTACTGGGGATGTGCCCGCAACCAAGGTACATGCCCTTGACCGGAATTGAACCTGGGACCCCCTTAGTCCCCAGGCCACCGTTCTATCCAGTGAGCCAAACCGGCTAGGGCCCACTTTCCTATTTTTGATGCACTATTTCAAAGACTCTGTCACAGTCAAGGCCTTTTGTAGGACCATGAATCACTCCTCCAGTTCACCTTAGTCAGGCCTGCCATGTCCTGGGTTTTCCTCCAACAACACGCATGTCTACCTGCAGTACAAAGTCACTGGCCTTGCCCTGGGCCAGGCTGGCTGGAACGAAGTGCTCCCATCACCTGTGAGGGTCACAGGAGGGGGGCCAACCAGAGGGCGCCAGTGTTCCGAAAGGCCCAGCCTCAGAAACATGCTAATGAGACGTGCACACTAACCACAGCGCTAACCTCTGCGTGGCTCAGCTGGAGGGCTAGCGAGGGTGACGGAGAGGCAGGGCGCCTGCAGGGGCCGAGGCTCACCTCGGGGACATCTTCATTTCCTCCCCCGGAGATGAAAACCCCCGTGAGACACTCTGAATCCCCCTCCGGGCACCTGCATCTGCTCTGGTTACGTGTTCATGGCCACGTTCCCCCCAAAGGCAGGCGAGGCAGCGTGCAGGTGCCCCACGTGGCAGACCGAGGGAGCAGTCAGAAGTGTCACCAGCGTGATGCGGCCAAGCCGGTTAGCACGCACCAGTGCTCGACCTCATTTCACTGCGCTCACCCAGACGGCACCGCCGCAGGGCCGAGGCACGTGTCTGACAGGCAGAGCCTGAGACCCAGACAGGTGAACAGTTACCGGCATCTCTCTCTGAACTCCAGAGAACCGAGAAACGTTGCCGTTATAGTTCAGAGTGGCAGCAGACAGAATGCTGGGACAGGGCGATAGCGTTTTCTGGCTCCAGACCTAAATGCCCTAGTTCAACCTTCACGACATGCCTAAGGGACTGCCCAACAGTGGCCCCCACGGGTGAACGCATGGACGCGCTGCAAGGTCTGACCCCGAGGCCCCTCCTTGGTCGTGAGCTGTGTTTTCTACAAGATCACACTTGATCCTCAACAAGTCATGGAAAGTCTCACGCAAAACATGCAATCCACGGTCGCCATCATCTAGGCCAGCGGTCGCCAACCGGTGGTCCGCGGACCAGTTGTGTGTTTGGTTTTAAGCATCTTGCACCCCTGCCTTATGCCGTTTCCACACCCCAAAAACAGTGACCAGAGGGCGAAGACCGAGACCCCGCCACGGGGACGCCAACCTGTGGCAGTGGAGCCACCCCTCCTGTGGCTCCCGCTCTGTGTGTCTTTCCGAGACCTGCAGATGGCCTAGATTAGCGGTCGCCAACTTTTTGGACCCTGAGGACCACCAATGGCTGTCCCCTGCAGTCCACCACCAGGCACCACCAGTGGTCCGCAGGGTCCAAAAAGTTGGCGACCGCTAATCTAGGCCATCTGCAGGTCTCGGAAAGACACACAGAGTGGGAGCCACAGGAGGGGTGGCTCCGCTGCCACAGGTTGGCGTCCCCGTGGCGGGGTCTCGGTCTTCGCCCTCTGGTCACTGTTTTGGGGTGTGGAAACGGCATAAGGCAGGGGTGCAAGATGCTTAAAACCAAACACACAACTGCATCCACCTCCAAGGAAAACACTCGCTAAACCTCAAACTCACAAACAGCAGGTGCCAATCGGTTTACCCGACTCATCACTGCTCTGGCTCTGAACGCCGTCACTCTATGAATCCATGTGAGCAAAGGGTGAGACAATTCATCATCCTATGAGCGAGTTTACTTTTTTCTCTTATTAAACTCATTGGTTCATAGAATCACGTAAGTTTTAGGAATATAATTCTATAGGATCTGTATGTTGCATTGTGTGTTTAATATCTGACACACATTTTTCTCATTATTTTCAGCTCAGGCAGTAATGAAAAGCAGTTTATTTTATGAAACGCCAACATTCAATTAATGCCGGCCTCAGAAGAATGCCGCCTGAGAAGATGCAGCCCCGGGGTCTGTTCAGTTTATGCTGGTACCAAGCAGGCTCAGTGCAGACCTCTTCCTTGCACGTGATCCGTAAGGAAGATCATTTATAAAAACAGCGTGAGCCCCTTTTTTCTTTGCTTTGGTTCATGCTGCGCTTCCGCCTGCAGGTTGTCCCTTTGTTTCATGCCCGCACACGCCTGGGACACAAGTAGGAAGTAGGCCTTGTGAACAAAAGACACACTGTTCCTTATGATCAAGCAATGAAAGGGTTTTCACCCACCTCCCGGCCCATCCAGAGAGTCTGCCACAGCTCTGTGTGTGGCTGTCCCCTGCAATCCACCACCAGGACATCCCGACACTGCTCAACAGCAGGGACCAAGCACAGGCCGGCTCAGGCTGGACAGACCCTGGTACTGGGGGCTGGGGGTTGGGGGCACGCTGGCTACAGGATGGGCCTAATTACCCCAAGAGCATGTGATTTCAGGTCTGCAGGGTCCAGCACACGCTCAACAGCCTCAAACCGCAAGCCTGGCCCATCCACATGGGCAAGCCACCCTGCACCCTCGGGTGACCACGCCCACACTTGCTGACGCCTCTCCAGCAGGGAAGGCCGGGCCCTGGATCACCCTCCTGCAGTTTCTCAGGGTGAAGAAACTAGCAGAGGCTACTCAGGAACCCAGGGCACCAGTGCCACCCGTGAGGAAGTGGTGGAGTCAGGGAGCAGAGGTCTGTCCGGGACGATGACTGTCAGCCCCGCGCTCACCTGTCCCCCTGCAGAGTCCTGGAGCTGTAAGAGTCAGGACACTGTGGGTGCAGGTCATTTAGCCACACATCCATCTACAGTCCCACAGCACGTTGTCTGTCCATGGGCCTCCACTACCTGACACTTTATGTTCAATGACGTGGCGAGAAGACACCAGGCGGCTGCCACTGGCCGAACCTGTGACAATTTGAGCATCAAAATAAGTACTGAGTGTAACACATCATAACCGCCTGAATTAAACAGGGACCCACGGCCTCGGCTGGTAGCTCAGTTGTTAGGAAGTCATCCTGCTAGGCCAAGGTTGTGGGTTCGATCCCTGGCCAGGGGACATGCAAGAATCAACCAATGAATACACAAATAAGTGGGAAAACATATCGATGATTTTTTTCTAATCAACGAAATTAAATAAAGTAAATAAAAATACACTGGGACCCATGAACTTGTTGATGAAGGAACACACGCCCGGGGAGAGAGGAGAGCTGTCCCCCTGTTACGCGTCCCTCCCATCAACACAGGAAAGTGCTGACGACAGCTGGGAGCACCACCTTCAACAAGAGTCCGCAGCACGGGGCGCACAGGGCACGTGCCTCCTGACGCTGAGCACTGAGGACACATGACCCACGGCTGGGACAGTGGGTCACGTGGGGATAAGGTCCACCGACTACACAACATTACCGCAACGTGGTTAGCTTCTGATTCTGATGACTACACTGAGGTTACAGAAGAAAATACCCTTCGTCTTAGGAAATACACACAGAAGTATTTAACAGTAAAGGGACACCATGCCTGCAACGTATCCCCAAATCCTTCAGAAAATAACATGTACACAGGTATTAGGAGGGACGCGTTAGAGCAAGTGTGGGAAGGGTAACAGTGGAGAGCAGAGGTAGCAGGCAGAGAGGGCGCTTCGTGCCATTCTTGCGACTCCTGTGTAAGTCTGAAATGATTTCGGAATGTCACAAAACCAGGCCGACGTGGCTCGGGGAAGCTGCCCTCAGATGGGGAGGAGGGGTGTCGCCGGCCCTGGAGGTCACTAGGGGCATCACGCGGAGTCACAGGGGAAGGGAACATGCAGTGGACTTGCTCACCTGTGCCTCTCTCACTCCTGCTTCCAGGATTCAGACTCCACAGCTCCGTGTCATACGCTGCCCCACTGCCCTGACGCGGCCTGAACACACGACAACTACGCGACAACTTCCTCTATTGCTCTAACTGGAAAAACGGGAGAATATCCTGTCAGGCTTGGCAAGGCTCGTGGCAATCAAAGACCAACACTTCAGAAAAGGTACTGTCACGGTGTTAAAGCAAATACAGGCACCAAGAATCTGAAATGCAGGCTCGCCGAGGGGCAAAGGCTTCTGTGCGCAGCCAGCGTGAACGTTCAAGGCATCACTTTCCCAAAGGCCCCCCGTTTCCCCTGAATTTCTGGCCCCGATATTCAAGGATAAACCGTCAGTGTGACTGCAGACAATGGACTGTTTAATGTAACACCATCAAGGCAGGCACCTGTGGCTCTCGGGGTCACTGTGTCACTACCCTGAGTTTCAGAGTCTGGTGTTTGAACTGGCCACTTATAAAACCTGGAGGATATATTAGCCTCCTTTTTAGAAACATCAGGTTATAACCTACGGTCTGTATGTCCCTCTCTTCTTCCCCCAGTATCCCAGCCGACTTATAGCAAAAGAATGCAATGAGATTGACACTTATCTTACCAAATACATTGAGAGCAGATGGTTACATATCTGCAACAGGAGACACAACCATCTTAAACATTAAACTGGAATAAGTGGGAGGAGGGGGAGGAAGGACGGGAATGATCGAACGCTACTGACGTGGTAGATGTTGTCATCTCACCTGCAATGGAGAGACGAGGTGATGAAGACGACCTAATGGCCTGTGTCTCATCTGCCCGTGACTAGAACTGGTCACCCCTTCGACAACCTAGGTGAAGGGATGGCTGTGTTCCAACCCCACGTCATCCTTAGCCCTTGTCTCATCACTGACCACCTAAGGCCCCCCGTAGAGGGGCATCACCCAGACCCGTCTGGGCAGGCTCGGGGGAGAGCTCAGTGGACACTGGTTCTCCATATAAGGTTAGAGAAATGTACAAAACATCCTTCCACACACCTGGCTCTGCGGCCAAAGGCTCTGGCACAGTCACCGGGCAGGACTGTGTTGATGTATCTACGTGTCCGGAGCTTCTGGACACTGAAGGCGCCAGGGCCCAAGGGCCTCATCTCTGGGACAGATCTGGTCCCAAAGACATCTACCAACCCACCTGGAGACGGTGTAGGAGGCAGGCCAGCTGCTGGGGTTGGTTCACTGCCAGACTCACCCCGAGGGGCTGCCAGGCTCCCCAGTGACCTTCCTGCTGATTATGGGCACAATCCAGAATCAATCAGGTTTTGGATCTAGGCAGCCTGCCCTCTTGCAGGGACCCCCACCTCAGCATGGGGACCAACCGAGGGCCCACCCACAGGGCCCTCGCTGAGGAGTCCTGCCCAGCCACACACAGCACCCCCGAAAGCCCCTCAGAGAAACCTCGGCAGAGGAAGTGGGGAACAGTAACTTTACTGCACATTATAAAACAATCAACCCTGCAAAAAACAACTAGCATTTCAAGATCTAGGCTGAGAAGGAACTTAAGTTCTGTGAACTGGTCCATGTCAGGTTAGGTTAGAATGCCAGACATTTTGCCGGCTTAAAGACAGTATCCTAAGAAATTCCTAAGTGACATTTCCCATTTAATGACAGAATCACACTGTCACACATTTCCCACCAATCACCACACACCACCCTCTCTCCCACAGGAAGGTCTGAAGGGGATCCAATGTGAGTTTTCTGAAAGTCCCTGACCCCTTTATGGAGATTCTACACCAAAGAAATGAAAGTCTTCCCCCCCCCCTCCCCCCATTAAATGGGAAACTGTCTCGATGTGCTTAAAAAAGCTTGAAAGTACGTATATGGGCAGGAATGATTGAAAGCTATTAACAGGTAACGTCTATTTGCTTAGCAACTGCACCAACATTCAGTGCAGGATAGAAACACGGAGGTGTCCTAAGTACCACCTCCCTCCAGAAGAAACGAGATTTAAAAATATCTTCACATGCAATGATAGTGTTCAGAAAGGAAGTGACACAGTAGGAATGACATTAACACTTATTTCCTACAAAGTAAGATGTAAGTGTCTTCCTTTTAAATAAATCAACAGAAATATCTCCATATATGGTTGTTTGAAAAAACTGTAAACCAGCCAGAATTCCATGAAATCACACACTGGCTGGTGAGCCCCTCACAGGACGTAGTCCACTGGTTCCCAACCTGTGGGTTGCGATCCCTTTGGGAGTCGAACGACCCTTTCACAGGGGTCGCCTAAGACCATTGGAAAACACATATATAATTACATATTGTTTTTGTGATTACTCACTATGCTTTAATTATGTTCAATTTGTAACAATGAAATTGGGGGTCACCACAACATGAGGAACTGTATTAAAGGGTCGTGGCATTAGGAAGGTTGAGAACCACTGACGTAGTCAAACATGCTCCTAAGGGCCCCAGTGAACTCTCAGAGTTGAAGTCACACACTCTCAGATGTCTTCACGGGGAAAAGTTGCCCAATGGTAACGTCTACCAATACCAGGCAAGCAGGAAGTACACTGCGTCTACCGAACAAGACATAGGGCTTAATTTAAAAAAAAAAAAAATCAACTGCACACCCCAAAAATTTAAGTGGCAATCAACTTGGGGTGTAAAATTTTTGCGGCAGAGGTGTAATTTTTACAGGACATTAATGAATGGCCTCCTACTTCTAATACGTTTCAGTAAATGACAGTCCAAGGACAGCCAATGGGGCCAAAAGGACAACGTCACACGCTCCGACCCATCACCAGCAAACCACAGGGCCTCATTTCCTTGGCTGAGTGAGGAAGGAAAGTTACATGTTTCTTTAACTTTGACCCAAAATGACTAACGGGAGTATAGACGCTCCAATATGGGCTGAAACTATGATAACATTTATGTGGGACTATTTCAAAGCATCTACGATGGTTTAAGGCTTGTGCTCACGAACCCCCTTTGCCACCTCGTATTGGGTTCTGCTGAGCCACCAGCACTTGAGTTCAGCCATAACACCAACGGGACACGGGAAGGAGGAACGGCAGGCCACACGCAGGCCGCGCCCATCACTTCTAGAACAAGCGTGGGATGATGACTGGCCACTGTATTGTATGTGGTGGGGAGGGAGCATGGGAGAAGGGGGGTGAGTAAGTAAGAAACCTTCATTACCCTCCGTGGGTTGCGGTAGGAGTTGTTGAACTCGTCCCCGATCCGCCGCAGCTCCTGAGCGATCCACATCTCCGGACGCATGTCTACAGGTAGGGCCTGAGACTGCTGCATGGAGACTGCAACAGAACAAAAACAGGAATTACGTTGTTTCCACGGTCAGGTGGACAGGTGTGCAGGCAGCAAGCCCTTTGCTCACGCACACTCCTATTTCTGGAAGCTCCCTGACTTCCAGACCTACAGTAACGGATCATCGTGGCTCACCCGCCACCTAACTCTGCTTGAAGAGTAAGGGATGTAAGAATGACATCCTTTCTCCAAGTTGGAGTTGCGTTGCAAAATTCAAAAATTTCCTGGCCAATCAATCATATACTGCCACTTTAAGAAGGCGCGCGTGTGCGCGTGCACACACACACACACACACACACACAAATGAATAAAAATCACTGGAAACACTTGAGGACATAAAAATTGAGGTTGTCAGTAAAACTACGACTTTGATCTTAATACCAGGTAAAACTCCTAGGGATAATTTCCAACATCACAGAGGAGTATGAGATGAAATGGTCATTCTGTTAGGAGCACAATGAGCGACACCGGAGAAAGGACACCAGGCAGCCTGCCTGACTGCGTGCCTACGCGGGCGGGTGCAGCGCGGGGCCGACTCGCCAGGGCCACCACAGGGCCAAGTCCAAACGCAACTGTGTGTTCTGCCTATTCACCCAGCCAATGGGTGCGAGTCTGCAACCTCACGTGGGGGCAGAAAAAGCTCTGGGTATAAAAGCAAAGGCATCTCTGATGAAGAAAAAAGCGGGAGGCTTTCATTACACGGTCACCAATGTCCACACCTGCTTGCTAATGGAGCCATTAAAGCCACGTGACAGCCAACATGAAAGGAAACAAAAAGGCAAGTCCTCAGAACATCCACCACGCATGGGAAGATGTCTCCACTCGCCCCCAGGAAGGCCTTCCCCACACCGAGAGCAGTGCAGAAACAGGCACTGGAAGCGAGGAGCCTCACGGGCTGAAACATGTCACATGTTGAACTGTACTCGCAATTACACACGCAGGTTCCATTTCAAACACCACAAGATACTTAAAAATCCTATGGTCATCAGATCTCATGGTGACATAAATATAGCTTCCTCTTGTATTTTTTGCAAAAAAAAAATTGTTTTGTACTTTGTATTTTATTTATTGTTATAAATCAAACTGACGTTGAGTCATAGCTTCTGAAAAGTACTTAAAAGTGAACTCCTGCCCTGGACGGTGTGGTTCAATGGCTGGAGCACCGGCCCACACTGAAGGGTTTGGTATCGATTCCCTGTCAAAGGCACGTATCTGGGTTGCAGGTTGGATCCCCAGCCACGGTAAGGGCATGTGCAGGAGAGACAACCAATCAATGTGCCTCTCTCATATCCATGTTCCTCTTTCCCCCTCCCTCCCTTCCACTCTCTCCCTTTACAAAAACAAAACAAAACAAAACAAAACAAAAACAAAAAAACAATGGAAAAAATATCCTTGGGTGAGAATTAACAAAACAAACAAACAAACAAAAAGTGAACTCGGGTGGCTCAGTTGGTTGGAGCGCCATCCTGTACACCAAAAACGTTTTGGATTCTACTGCCGGTCAGGGGACAACTTACAGAAGGCAACCAATGGATATTTCTCTCTCTCCCTCCTGCTTCCTCTCTCTCTCAAAATCAACAGAAAACAAAACAAAAAAAATGAACTTCTTGAAGAGTTTTAACCAAGTCTTCTCCAAACTGTTGCCCCATTCTAACTGTCCCCCAGCCCCCACCCAAGTGAATGCCACGGTGACCCTACAAATGCAGCACCTGAGACCGGTGGGAAGTGTGGAGAGGGTGAACAAGCAAGAGCTCACACAGAACCTCTCCGGATGATCTGCACTCGGAATTAGGCCAGAGGGAAGCGGCTTTGAAAGGAAGGCGGAGAATGCAGGAACGGACGACGGGGAACTTTTAGGATAAGCTAGGCCTGTCCCCGAACACCCATCTAACCACATAAAAATCACTTTGGCGGAATCCTTGTCACGCAAATATTTCCATGGTTACTATGTAAAAGTCCATAAAGTTTAAATGACTAAACTGACAGGACACACAATTTCAGGGTAGAACGATGCCAGGTGGTGATGTAATAGTTGACTCACTTTTCCTGGGTTTAGCGCTCTGTAAGGACTGACCCCGTTACAGTACCGAACCATGACTGTTCTTTTTCTGCTATCAGCAATCAAGCGTTCTTTCCTGACTTTCGAAACTTTTAGAAAGAGGACCCACCCTTGAGGGAAGGAAAGCATCCTTTCTTGGAATGACTACTTAACCGCCCCAGAGCCTGCAGAGAGCGTCATGCGATCCTGCAGACGGCCCTGCAGGGAGATGCACCTGCCCACACGTGCAGGGGAGCAGGCCGGCCCGCGGGACACCCCTTGGCCACTTAGAGCCACAGCACCCACCTCTCCTGGGCTCCAGAGCCCACTATTGCTCACTGCACACAGCTTTCTTTAAGAGGAACCTGCTTCCAACCCTAGAGTCAGAAATAAAGAAAATGCCAACCATCCACAGAAAATCTGTGCAATACAGATTGTTTTTTACAATCTGGTAAAACTGCTGCAAGTTACCGGATGCTAATAAATCAAGAGAGACACTACCTTACCGGCAACTATGATTGCCCACGTGCCAGACCTCGTCCTAGCAGGTGTCCTGGGCACAGCAACCACAGAGGCCGAGCCCTGCCCCCACAAAGCTAACATTCTTTAGATGAAATGCTAAATTTTAACTAAATGGTGTTTGCTCGATATAAAACAAAACCATTCCACCGGTGACTTTCCCTCAGCGGCAGCGGAAGCCTGCTGAATGTGTGTGGTTTGAAAGTTCTGTCTGGAGAACCAAGATGGCGGTGTAGGTAAATGCCTGTACTCGCCGCCTCCCACAACCACATCAAAATTACAACTAAAATACAGAACCGTCATTCAGAACTGCCTGAAATCTGGCTCTAGTCCTACAACTAGAAAAGTAAAGAAGAAAGAGTATCAAGACCGATAGGAGGGGTGAAGGCAGAGAACGGGCTGGTCCGACAACCACGAGTGCCGTTTTTTTAGAAGGGATATCTAGGCTGAGCGAGGGGTCCCAGCCCCACACCAGACCCCCAGCCCAGGGTTCCAGAGCCAGGAAGTCCCCGTAACTTCAGGCTATAAAAACCAGTAGGGATTGTCGCTGACGCACATAGAGGCTGCTGGAGACCAGGCAGTTCCTCTTAAAGGGCTGGCACACAGATTTACTCAGATTCGCTTCCTCTGAGCTCCAACGCAGCAGCTTAGGGGGGATCCAGGGACATAAGGGGAGGAACTGGATTGTCTGACACCAGGCAAGAACTTGGGAGCGGCTTTCTCCCAGACAGGGGTGCTCGCAGGGGTCATTATTCCTGCACTGGGACCTCCCCCAACACAGAGCTGAATGACAGCCACCATATCTGAGTTTCCATCAGACTGGCTCACACTGTTTGCTCTGCCCTGGTGATTCCCTGAGACCGTGCCCCATCCAATCTGCAGCCCCACCCAAGCTGTTTGCAGCGGCTTCTCCATATGAATGGCCTGTCCTGGCTCAGGCTTCTGCCTGTCCTAAAATCCTTCAAACAAATAGTAGCTGGACTCAGTGTGCCCTATACCTCCCAATAAGAGGCTCCAGGCCTAGCAATAGCAGGAGCCTGCCTTGTTTTGCAGCTTGGCCTCTCCTGGGCACTTCCAAGCCCAACACAAGTAGCAGCCATCTACAGATCGCTCTGTAGCTCCTGACAGGTAGCCCCAGGCAGGGCACAGGCAGAGGCTGACCGCAGGGGTAACCACAGAGACTGTGCACCCAGTGGACAGCTTCAGACCATGCCAGGTTACAACTCTACAAATGACACACTCAAGGGGCAGACTCAGTGAGCACCAAAGCCCCTAGAAGCAAGTCCTGCCCCATAAGGGTGTCTCTTGCATAGCAGCTCTTCCACTGTAGTCGCAACTGGTCTTCACTGCCAATTGGCCTGGGGGTCAATTTCTCCCAGAGATGCCAACAGCAATCAAGGCTCAACTACAAGACAGTCTACAGTGCCAGCTCAGGTGACTGTGGAGGCTGAGCCACTGGGCCCTACAGGACACCTACTACACAAAGCCACTCTACCAATTCCAGGAGACATTGCAGCTCCACCTAATACATAAAAATAAACACAGGGATGCAGCCAAATGTGGAGACAAACAAACATGTCACAAGTGAAAGAACAGAAATCTCCAGAAAAAGAGCTAAATGAAATGGAAGCAAGCAAACTACTAGAGACAGAATTCAAAACAATAGTTATAAGGATGCTCAAACATCTTAATGAGAGCTTCAAGGGACTTAGTGAGAATTTCAAGGACCTTAGTGAAAATTTCAGGGAAATTAGTGAGAACATCAAAGACATAAAAAAGGACCAGTCAGAAACTAAGCATACACTAACTTAAATAAAGAATAATTTATAAGTAATCAAGAGTAGAGTAGAGGATGCTGAGAATCAAATCAGCGATTTGAAATATGAGGAAGCAAAAAACACCAAATCAGAAGAGCAAAACGAAAAAAGAATCCAAAAACCCAAAGATAGTGTAAGGAGCCTCTGGGACAACTTCAAGTGTACCAACATTTGCTTCATGGGGGTGCCAGAAAGAGAGAGGGAGCAAGATACTGAAAACCTACTTGAAGAAATAATGACAGAAAACTTCCCCTACCTGACGAAAGAAATAGACTTACAAGTCCAGGAATCGAAGAGAACCCCAAATAAGAGGAATCCAAAGAGGACACACCAAGACACATCATAATTAAAATGCCAAAGGTTAAAGACAAAGAGAGAATCTTAAAAGCAGCAAGAGAAAAGCAGTTAGTTACCTATGAGGGAGTACCCACAGGACTGTCAACTGATTTCTCAACAGAAACTTTGCAGGCCAGAAGGGAGTGGCAAGAAATATTCAAAGTGCTCAATAGCAAGGACCTATAACCAAGATAACTCTACCCAGCAAAGCTATCATTTAGAATTGAAGGTCAGACAGAGTTCACAAAGAAAAAGGCTAAAGGAGTTCATCACCGCCAAATCAGTATTACATGAAACGGTGAAAGGTATTCTTTAAGAAGAAGAAAAAGGATAAAAAATATGAACAGTAAAATGGCAATAAATACATATCAATAATTGAGTCTAAAAATAAAAATAAACAAACAAGGAATCTAGTGAGCAAAATAAACTGATGAATAAAATAGAACCAGAGGCATGGAAACATGGAACAGACTAACGAAATCTCAGACAGAAAGGGGAGGGGAAGAGATTAACCAAAGAACACATGCATACAGGCATTATCTATGGACACAAACGATGATAGGGTGGTGAAGGCCTGAGGCAGGGAAGGAAGCGGGGTGGGGGGCATAGGAGAAGCTCTTTCCTCCTTAAAAATTTTTTCTATGAGGTCACAGACTATGTTGTAGGCCCTGGGGATGTATAGGTAAACAAAATAGACAAAAATTCCTACCCTCAAGAAGCTTACATTTCAATTGGAGAGATATAGACAATAAGCATAAATACATAAATTACGGAACAGCTTTAAGGTGGCAAGTGCTATGGTTTAAGTCAACAGAACGGGGTTAAGGCAGAGCAGGAGTGCTGGGGGCTGGGGGCAGGGGTGCGCTGAATTTGCCTCATCTACAGGGTGGCATTTGAGCCAATATTTAAAGGAAATTAGGTTAAAAGAAAGATAGGAATGGTAAGACCCACATTAACCAGATTATATAAATTAAGAATAAATGCTTTATAATAAAATGACTACTGAGAAGCTAAGTCCCTTTAGAGCAGTGGTTCTCAACCTTCCGAATGCCGCGACCCTTTAATACAGTTCCTCATGTTGTGGTGACCCCCAATTTCCTTGTTACAAATTGAACATAATTAAAGCATGGTGATTAATCACAAAAACAATATGTAATTATATATGTGTTTTCCGATGGTCTTAGGCAACCCCTGTGAAAGGGACTTTCAACCCCCAAAGGGGTCGTGACCCACAGGTTGAGAACCGCTGTTTTAGAGGAAAAGTTACTTGCAGCTCTTCCATTCTTCCCTGCGAGGTCTGAGAGATGACAAAGCATCTATAACCCAAGAATGAAGTTTCCATCCTTGTCGCAGTGGTGCTAGCAAAGTTGTGAAAACTTCAGTCAGTTCTGTTTGTGCATTAAGTGGTTTGGTCTCATGACCACCAACTGTAATCCGTAAAGTGTCTTTCTACACATGAATCAAATGACATATGAAAATGGGAAATACCTTACAAAAATATCTTACCCCTAGCCGGATGGCTCAGTTGGTTTGAGTGTCATACCATACACCAAAAGGAAAAAGGTGGTGGGTTCAATTCCCAGTCAGGGCACATACCTAGGTCTTGGGTTCAATCCCCAGTTGGGGAGCATATGGGAGGCAACTGATTGATATTTCTCTCTCTCTCTCTCTCTCTCTCTCTCTCTCTCTCTCTCTCTCTCTCAAAAGCAATTAGAAAAAACACATATTTTTGGGTGAGAATTTTTTTTAAAAAAAGAATAGTTTAGAAATACTTGTGTTTCATATACAAACACAAAGAAGCATTGCCAAAAAGTTTCTTAGACAAAGAACACATAAAATTGAGCACGTTTCCAAATTCTTATACTGATACAGTAACAGCTAACAATTATTGAATCCCTACCATGTGTAGATACCGTGTTAAGTATTTTATCTGAACAATTTCTTTTTATTGATTTACTCATTCAACAAATACAACTAATCACTTATTTGTGCCACAAATCATCCTAGACTCTGGGGATACAGCCGGGAACAAAGCAGACAAAATCCTTACCCTTATGGAAATGGATATATAATAGGTCTGGTGGTAATAGTGCTATAAACATAAATCAAACCAGGCAAAAGGGGGGTGGGGGAGTCCTTTGGGTGGGGTGCTAATTTAATTTAGGGTGATCAGAAGTCTCCCTAATAGGATGACAATTGGTTTACTGGACAAAATTGTGTCTAGGAAGAAGATACAGCAGAAAGTAAGAACATGGTCAGTATTTTACTCTACTTAAAATAAGTATTATTTTATAGGAAACTGAAGACCTAGGGATATTACTTTCATGTGTATGTCCGTGTCTCATACGTAATAAGGGGCAAATCCACAACATGACAGGTCTACTGACCTCAAAATGCATGCCTGACTCTCCAGAATACCATTAAGTTTACTCATCAAGAAGGTAAGCTTTTCTTAACTTCAACACTATTTTAATCTCAGTGGCTGTCATAGTTGGTCTCATGTCACATGAGAACAACCCTAAGAAGTCAGCCTGTCAGCACCACAGTGGTGCTGGTCAAAACCAGAATTAAGTTTACTCAATTCTGTCCCAGTGTCAGGGAGCATGTGGTGAAGGGATCAGCTGTGGTCTCCAGAAGGTGCACCTGGAACTGGTGGGGTTCAAGGACAGGGAATACTCAAAAGCACACTGCTCCACCCTCAGTCCCCTAATCCTACCTGGATACTTAACCCAACTACCCCCATTCTAATAATATAGTCCATCTATCAAAATGAGAACCCACCTTCCCATTCCTACTCTATAGGAAAGACAAGTATCAGGCAAAAATAATTTTATTTTTCTATTTGCAAGATGCCTACCCACTATAAATGCCAACACCTGATCAAAACGGGTCTTTATTCGAAACAAAAGCTCTTATTGCTACATAGGAAGGTCAAATTTTAACTTCTGCGGCAATTTTACACCAACGCAAATACTCTTCAAAGGGGAAATTCTGATGGTGTATTTTTACCCATAGGAAATGTAGTTTTTGCATTTAAGAAAGAATTTCACCCCATAAACATGGCACTAAAACTTAAAAAAAAAAAAAGACAATGAAATATAAATTGCTTTAATGTAAACGGCTCAGGGCTGAAGGCCACCCCAGGCCAGCTCTCACCCTGAAGACACCTGAGCCAGGCCCACCTGTGAGGAGTCTCATTTTCTAACCAAAAGCCCCTTATCAATCAATGCTACTGTGTCAGGCACGGCAAATGTGTCGTGATGTCAGTGAAATTTTCTGACACCAAAATTCTTAGAAATAATTTCTTGAAATCCAGCATCTACTGGTCACATCATCTCCTATAGGAAAAAAAAAAAAAATACCATGATGTATAGAATTAATCCATTTTTCTACACTGAGGGGGCGGGTGAAAAGAAAGGCATTTTTCAACGCCAAAGAACTTCAAGTCACCAAAGGATGTGTGCTACTTAACTAACAGACTGTTCTGGCTCAGCGACAAAACTATTTTCCAACCCATATGGTAATTTCAAATCTTAAAAGCTCAGCCACTGAAAACATTAATATTGTGGTTAAGTGGCTGATAGTGAAATTAGGCGGGGGCTCTCGGGAAGGCTTCTCTGCAGCACCGCCTGCCAGGGTGAGAAATAAAAACCAGACCGTCGCTTCACAGCGCTCGCGACATCCGTCACCCAACCCCGTCACCCTCTGTGACCAAGGCAGGTGCTCAAAGGCACTGAGGCAGCATCGCTCCACACCCAGCTGTCCCCTTCCTCTGAGGGGTGCTGTGGAAAGCCACCTAGTGGGGGTGTGTGTGTCATGTCACACCTGCATTCCCACCACGGCAGTCTCGTCGGAGGGACAGGACTGGCACAGCTCTCACTTCCGAGGGGGGGCGGCCGCTCCAGTTCCCATCATGTCACTGCTGAGTGTCAAGTGCGGAACCAGAAACTATATTAAGACTCACCGAAATACTCACTTTACACGGTCTTCAGTCACCTACACATACCGGGCAGAATCGAGATGAGGTTTTAAAGTAATACACACAGATGAGGCCGAGAAGCAATTCTCAGCTCAGAACTGAGAAAGGACGCCTGTCCCGGAAGAGACAGGGAATGTATGGCTTTGAAGGAATGATTTCTGCGTTTAAACACACCACAGAACATACTCGGGCACATTTGTGCACTTAGCAGGGACTTCGTGGGGCCATCCCCCTTTTATTCCCTGAGCAGAGTCTGATTTAGCCAAGAGCCATAAATAAATGGACCATTTCTCTGTAGGCTCTCAAACCAGCACTACACTGATTCCAAGAGAATCACTCCGAAATGCTGAGTGTTAGCACCGTCTCTGCAGGTGGCCACGCTCCTGTGCAGAATAAAAATCCTGGGATGTGTGTTTAACCCAACAGTCTACATACCTGAGTATCTTCAGAAATATCGGCCAGTTCAGTTACCCATGGCTTACAAGCGACCAGCCTGCCAAGGTTTCCTTGGGAAACCCACCTGCATGATCAGCCATGTTGCCTGCTCCAGGATCCGGGGGAGCCCCAGGGGAAGGAGGGCCACTGTCATCCGGGAAGTTTTACTGCAGTAAACGCTGCAGGATCGCCCCCAACTCTGCCGGTTCTCAGACCTCAAGGAGCCAGAATCCAATTTTACACACACACCCCTCCTGCTGGGACTACTTCTCGCATGAATGAGAACAGAAGGGTTTGGAAATGAAATAATGTGACAGTACTTGGCATCAGTGCCACCAAGTTCCTAATCCTATTTCCCTGGTACCCAGTGTCAGCATGGGCAGCGGCATGACCTCGAGACAGTGCATCACGAACAGCTGCTAAGGACGGATACCACGACGAGGACGTTACAAGTCGAAGCCAGGGTTTCTCTCCTTAACCCTGCGACGTGCATGGCCGCTGCTTCTATGTGGCTGAGTTAGAGAGTCAAACACCCTGCTCTGAACACTTGGAAATTGCCAGTAAACCAAGGCGGTGCAGCTGGGAACTACTGCCCAGGGGGTCTTTCCCCTTCCACCACCAGCTCTCTTACAGTGAACTTAAGCTCTAAAGGCATTTTGGGCAACATGCTCGGCCTTTCTACTCATTTACTATTTGTTTTTTCTAACCCTCACCTGAGGACATTTCTATTGATTTTCAGAGAGAGAGAGAGAGAGAGAGAGAGAGAGAGAGAGAGAGAGAGAGAGATCCATCAGTTGCCTCCCATATGCACCTGACAGGGGATCGAATCCCCAACCACCAGTAAGGGACGATGCTCCAGCCAGCTGGGCCACCCTGCCAGGCTCCACTCCTTTACTATTCAGCATCGGACGACCTAGTCCTCCACTCCGCCTGCAGGATTCCCACACACGTTTACATCTGCTAGAAGCCAGAGACACGCCAGGAGCAATCCTAGAACCTGAGGTTTTATGTCCAAAGGCATAGCGGCTAACTCCTGGTCCGAGCAGAAGCCCAGCGTCACGCCAGGTGGAGCCTGTGGGGCAGCCTCTGCACCCTGATGCGTAGCAGCCCGGCCTGGACGCCCACTTTGCGAGTAGGGCACTTTCCCCTAAGGCCCCACAGTCCTTGCTGAAGGCATCAGGTGCTATACAGTTCTTACTTGCAGGGAACAAAAATGTTCCCTTCGAACCCTGACCTCCACCCGGACTCTGTTCCCTGGGGCTACAGAGTCTGTGACCCCTTAGTCCTTAACCCTGCTTGTTAATCCATGAAGCTGCCACTCCATGCTGCTCCCTGTGCCTTTTACCAGGAGCCGTGGGAAGACCCCATCACCACCCTGGTCCCCTCGGCCTGCTCCAGAAACCCGCCGCTCTGCGTGGTGTTTCGGGGTCTGCACTGAGTCTGGCCAGGCTGGACACAGGACACAGTTCTTCCTTGCTTTCCCACCAGACTCAGCCCCACTGACAGGCCAGCTGCAGCTCGAGGTCTGTCGTCTTAGATGCCGGTCAGAGCCCTACAGAGGACCCGGCTGTGCCATCTTATTTTGAAAAACAAATAAAACGAACCCCCACACTCAGTACTATCAAATAAAAGCCAACCCTGAGCTGTAAGACAGACAAAAATGCCAAACCCCTTCTCCGGACAGTACAGAAAATGTCCTCTATGGATAACTTATTTCACCACTTACTCCATCAACACTATAAAGACAAATACGAGTTAGCTTTAAAAAGTAAAATATGTGCCCTAACCGGTTTGGCTCAGTGGATAGAGCATCGGCCTGTGGACTGAAGGGTCCCAGGTTCGATTCCGGTCAAGGGCATGTACCTTGGCTGCGGGCACATCCCCAGTGGGGGGTGTGCATGAGGCAGCTGATCGATGTTTCTCTGGCATCGATGTTTCTAACTCTCTATCCCTCTCCCTTCCTCTCTGTGAAAAAGCAATAAAATATATTTTAAATAAATAAATAAATAAAAAGTAAAATATGCAACTCCGTTCATTAATTTGCTGAGAAATAAAGTGCTAACAAATCTGAAGTTGCTAGCTGTTGGTAACTAGACGTTATTCCTGGCCAAAAATCAGATCTGTGGGAGGAAATGTAAGTTTAAACTACAAACATAAAAATTCCTGACTACAGAGCCAGTGTGGCTTCCTCTATGAACTTTAGCACCGGTAGCAGGAAACAGGTGACAAAAACCTCTTCTCCATTCGCATTAAGGATCTTAAACATTACGGTGCTTCATTTCAATGCAAGCGGAGGCCCAGGCCTGGGACAGAAACAGAAATCTAAAAAGCTACATCTTAAACAGCTTCTAAATGAAAACGTGTAGACATCCACCCGGTTTGCTCAGGCGGTTAACGAACAGCGAGGCCGCGGCCTGTTGGAACGGACACAGAGTTAGTGGTAACTCACCAGCAGGAGGAGGCCCAAGGAAGTCTTCCCACTTAAGACAAATTCATAAAAGCCAACTGCATGAAAGAAAAACAAATTTCACACCTCAACTCCAGACGCTATTTTACATAATCGCAGAGACGTAACTGTCATGTTTGAACATTTCATGGTTTAAATATTTGTCCTCAAAGCATATGTCTGTCACAGTTGGGCTGGCTGACTCCTCCCTAGAAAACTGGCAAAACTCGTGCATCCTGACCGAACGCATCTATGCTGAACACGCGGAGGCTGCCTCTAAGAGACACAGGCGAACACAAGCCCACAGCCTTTGGCAGAAACGGCCCTGGAAAGAAGGCCAAGGACTGCGTCCGAGGGAGGGAGACGAAGGCTGCAGCCAGCAAAGCGACTGAGCATGCAGCGGAGGCTTGAAGGCTTGGTCACGAAGGCGGCGTGAGCCGTCGCTCCACCCACTGACCAGCCTGTCCTAACCAGTCAGGCCACCGCTAACCTCTGCGCAAGGGCAATCCCCAGCGAGGGTCCTAGGCCCCGTCTGCAAACCACAGAAGCCTTGTCGGCGGTTGTGCTGGGGGCCCCGCACAGGAAAGGTGGGGCTACGGCCCCAATAGCCCAGCAGGAGCCTGAGATGTGCAGGAGCCTCTCCAGGCGGCTGGCTTCGAGGGTCTTCGATCTGTTCAGGTCCACACATTCCTCCTCCTCCCCGAGGCCCCTCCAGGGAACACAGGGCTGCGGGCCCCACTCATACGGGATGACGTGGACCGCGAAGCCACTGTGCCATACAGATGATACAGGGCTGTTCTCATTCAGTGCAAGCCCCCAGCCCCCACCAGTACCCACACCCACCCCCCTCCGGTGCCCACCCGCTCCTCTATCAGAGCAGGACACTGGTCTCCAGCCGGGTGGAGGGACTTGCACCGGGGCTGTAACGGGTCACTGGAGGGACCGAGACTTGACCGGGTCGCCTGCTGGAACTTTCCACTGCCACAATCACACTATGCCATCAGGAAAAGGACTGGAGAGAAAACAGCTCGTGGACCGTGTGCCAGGCTTTCCTTACAGAGAACACACTTCTAAGCCCTTCTCAACCTGTGGGCTGCGACCCCTTTGGCGGTCAAACGACCCTTTCACAGGGGTCACCTAAGACCATCCTGCATATCAGATATTTACATGACGATTCATAACAGTAGCAACATGACAGTTATGAAGTAGCAACGAAAATAATTTTATGGTTGGGTCACAACATGAGGAACTGTATTTAAAGGGCCAGAAAGTTGAGAACCACTGCCCTAGCTGAACACATGGTAAAATCCAGCTGAACACATGGTAAAATCCAGAAAGGCAACTATGGGCACTCGGACACTGCATCAAATATTGCCTGAACGCTCATGACATCTACACACCTTTGTGCTCCTGCTATACCACACACCGTTCTCTGAAGTTGGCCAGTTGTTTGACTAGCTCAGGTGAAAGTAAAACTGAGGTCTATGTTAAAACATTATTTTAACATAATGCATATCCTAACATACTGTATGTCCAGAATTCATACTTTGTGTGAAGAGATTTCTCAAGGGACTGGAAAACAGACAAGAAATGTTTTGGTTTTTTTCTGCTACACTCTCATTCCGGAGAGAAATAACTCAAAAAAATTGAGGCTGTCGAGCTTGGCTGCACTAAACACCTCCGCACACGCACGTTCCTGGGAGAAAAATAGGTCCCACCCGCGTAAGCAAGAGTCTTCAAGTATCTCGGATTACTCATTAAGTCTATAAATTGTTTTAGGAATTGGAATGGGAAGCATGTTCTGGTCCAGAAATGTGACATAGTTTTTGGGGGGGAAAGGTCCAGGGAACTCAGTTGACAAGGGTGTAGAAACGATCTGTTTTCACACACACACCCTCTCGGATTGAGATGGCTCGTTCCACTTTTTAGAATTCTCGCTTCCTGGGGAAGGGCAGCAAAACCCAAGATGGAGCGTTCTGGACTGTGCAGGGCGCCCGAGGCCAGGGTGAAGCCCACTCCAACACAAACCAGATTCCGTTTTCTCACTCAGACACTGACACAAAGTCCCCACGCTCAGGTCTGTAGCTACAACCCATGTAGTCGACTGGCCTGTGCCTGCTGTGAGTGCAGAGGTGAGAGGGAGATGTGCTGACCCTCACCCTGGTCCGCTGACCCTCACACCACCCCTGCTCAGGGCTGGCCCTCCCATCACGGTCAAACCATGCATCCAGTCCAAGGTAGAGAACAGAGGACACAGAGAGAACCTGGGCTCCCACAGGACCCGGGGGACACCAACTCATGCTAAGCAAACACTTAAAACCCTTGTAACCTTTTCAACATTAGTCCAAATGGGGCTGAACTTGTCCACCAGGGATGTGTCATCAGCACTGACAGCTGCTATCAGTCCGGCACCCTGCAGCCGGTGAGGACAAGTCCCGAAGGGTTCCAATGAACTCACTCAGAAGCAAAAGCCACAATTTAAATGAATGATGGCCACAGGAGTGGAATCTCTCAGAGAAAAGCTATTTTAAACTCCTGATTGTATTCAAGCAAAGAGTGTTTCTAACGTGCAATCAACAAGCAACCATCTGCCTCAATGGTGAAGACAGCTGCACTCTTTTGATTGCAGGGAAAAGTAGTTGAGCCTGTGTCTTGTCTCCAGACTTTCTCTAAATACACATCTCGACTCTAGAGTGGAGTTTCTGCCACGTCACGTGGGCGGCGTTCCACAGGTGCTCCACGTGTCCCAGGGCTCGCATTTCCAGGTGTTGCTCCATGGCCCCAAATTTCCCACTGAAGCAGGGTTCTGCTCAAGGTGACATGTGATTCCCTGGCAGGTTAGGGGTCGCTGGGACCCCCTTCCACCCCCACCAGGCCAGTTTCTAGAAAAGACTTCCTTCCTTCTTGCTCGTTTGTTTTGGGACATTTCCAGACGAACTGCCTTCCCTGTGAGCTTCCTGCGCTCCTTGCTATGGGAAGGAGAGCATGTCATCACTGCCAAGGTACTGACCCTCCTGGGTGGGACGGGTCACGAGGAGCAAGGAGAAATGTGTGACCGAGGTCTCCCAGACGCCTTCTTCCCATCAGTGCACGCGAAAGCTCCCCGTGACCTCGGAGGTAAACACTTCCGTCCTCACTGAAAGACGAGGACACGGAAGCTCAGAGACTCGCAGGTCTGCCCACGTGGCTTGGCGGTCGGAGGGACGGCCAGGATCCCATCCAGACCCTGCAGGGAAGGCAGCCGAGGTCCTGGGGGCAGAATCCACCTAGGACCCCATCAAATGGAGGTGTTTCACAATGAAATACTCATTTTGCTACGATAAAAAGCAGGTCCCAAAGAGTAGATTAGGGGACTAACATCCATCCACAGCAATTCTGGGGATGGGTCGAGAGCTCGACCTCATCGGGATGAAATCTTTACCAACGTAAAGGCCGTGGCAGTCAGTGAACCACACAAATAAGACACAGGTGCCACGCTGACACTGCTGGGCATGCCCAGAGTAAAGATTAATGGAGAGCCACATTTAAAAATATACATTTGTTATATTTGTTCCACTATAAATACTAATGATGATTTTGCAAATACAAAAAGGTACACAAAGAAAAAAACACCTGTAACTTGAATGCAAAACCATTCACTATTAATACTTTGATATCGTTTCCTCCTAAGCTTTTTGTTACGCTTGAAAACTTTGAAACTGTGTTATGGACTAAAGGCCTGTGTCCTCCTCTAACTCCGATGTAGAAATCTAAGACCCAAGGTGATTAGGTCACGAGGGTGTGGCCCCCACACTGGGATTAGTGCCTGATAAGAGGGTGAAGAACCCGCCTGCTCTCCCCTTCCTGTGAGAACACAGGGAGAAGGTGGCTGCCACCAGGACCCAGCCACACGGGCACCCAACCTCAGACTCCAAGCTTCCAGAACCCTGAGAGAAATGCTGTGTAAGCCCCCAGTGTGGTATTTCTGTTACAGCAACAGAGGACTAAGACCAAGGATATCATCAACAAACGTGTAAGCTTTTCAACTTAACATTATGCCAGGAGCATTTCCGCATGTCACTGTGCTCGTAAACACCATTAACATGGCCCCACTGTCCGTCAGAGGAGGAGCGATTTAGGGATGTTCCCAGACCAGTAAGGCTGTCCACAGCTGTTTGGCTGGTATAAGCGATGCTGTGATGAGCCCTTTTCTGCAGTTTCGGCAAAGGAGGTCAGGTGCACTGCAGGGCCTGAGAGCCAGTGGGTAGCGCTGTGCCTACAGCCTGCACCCAGCACAGCACAGGACCAAGTGCCGGTCTTTAAGACAGAGGTTAGGTTTGTGTCAACAAGACCTCTGCAGAGAAGGAAAGCAGTCTTAGGCCACATGCCGAGCACAGGTCCCAGCCACGGAGCAAGCAAACGACTAAGGACAGTGACCAGAGGTGAGAGAGGCTGGAAATTGTCACCTAACGACTGTTAGAAACCGAGGCTGACCTTAGCAAAGAAGGAATGGAGACTGGTGTGGGGGTGACTCAGGGACAGGGAGGGGGGTGGTCCACGGGGAGTCCCCTCCCTGCACAGGCAGGGTGAGCAGACACCAGGGCCGCGAGGAGACTGGCCCTGGCAAGAGCTCCACTTCCGTGGTTTGCAAGGCAGTCAGGAGCAGGCAATCACAGTGCGCGCCTATCTCCAATCTAACCCACACCCCCCAACATATAAAACACATCCAGGGATGAGTAATCTCTTTTTCCTGCCATACAGTCCAAACATGGAGCGGCATGGGGCTTACTATTCTCTTTAATAAGATGCCCTGTAGCAGGTGGCATCAGACTTGAGCTACCGCGACGTTTTGAGGACCTATGTTTGCGAGCAGCATGGTGCACAGCCCATGGGCAGAGCTCCAGGGCCACGCATGGGGGTCACCACGACAGACACTGCAGTTATTATTTGCGAAGAGTGGCTAGGGTTACAGCTACATCTCTTTCCGATGCCCAGTCTATAATTCTACAAAGTAAAAAGAGGGTGAAAGAGGTGATTTCTAAAATTCTGAGTAGTACTGTGCAGCCACAGCCCATCACTGCCACTCAGTTACAAGGAGAGATTTCTAGTTCCATTCGGGCCCCCAGGACCTCCCTTTAGTACTAAAATCCCTGGACACAACACAACAAGCAAACACCGATGGGGAAAGAGCACGGAGGGCTGCCTGGGCACCCAGGGCTGCAGTCTTGTTTCATTGCCCCCACACCCAGGGCCCTGCAGCACCGCGGAGGCCTCACCTGGGCCCCCAACGGGCACCGAGAGACAAAGCCCCAGGAGCAGCCTGTTCTTCCAGCCGAAGGACGGGGAAGGGGCCTGGCCACACCTGCCTGACTCCAGCCCAAGCCCGCACCTGTGGTTTCAGGATGGCAGGGGCGCAGTGGATTTTTCAGTCATGCCCTGCCCAGTGCAGTGCTGGTGCTGGTGCCACCGTGGGGTAGGGTATGTGTCTCTTTCTCTGTCTCTCCACCTCCCTTCCACTCTCTCTAAAAGTCAATGAAAAAATATCCTCGGGTGAGGATTTAAAAAAAAGAAAATGAGCAAAGGAAGTCCTCTAAACAGAAATGATAACAGGCTTAGAACTCCAGAAAAAAAAAAAATGGAATGGGGAAAAATGGGAATAGTAACAAACTAGTCTACTTCTTGTGAGCTTCCTAAATGTACATGGAGGAAATAGTTAAGACAATTGTATCTGAAAAGCGGGGCAGGTGAGGGGACCTGGAGGAAAGTGAGGTGTCTACACTGCAGCTGACGTTAAAAAACGTTGATACCACTGACACCAGTGGATTACAGTAAGTTACGTCTGTATATTGTAATATCTAGAAAAACCACTAAAAAACTAGAGAGCGCCATATATTTAAAAACACTATAAACAAATCAAGATGGACTCTTAAAAAATGTTCAGACCCACAGTAAGGTTTAAAAAAAGAGACAGAGGAAACAGAGAAACACAGAAACAAAAGCAACAGAAAGGTAACACAATGGCAGAGTTAAGCCCTAACACATCAACAATTACCTTAAACGTAAATGGTCTAAATACAGTATTTAAAAGACAAAACTGGCAGAGTAAATAAAACAAAGTTATGTAAAAATATGCTGCCTATAAAAAACTTACTTCAAATACAACACATGCAGGTTGCAAGTGAAAAGATGGAGAAAGCTACACCATGTAAACATTAACACAGTGGTGTTTTGTTTTGTTTTGTTTTTACAAAACGCAGGAGTGACTACATCAATATCAGGTAAAGTGGGCTTTAACAGCAATGATAAAAGGATCAATTAAACAGGAAGACAGGACGATTCTCAGCACCAGCCAGTGTCTCAAAACACACGAAGCAAAATCTGATGGACTTTAAAGGAAAAAGACAAATTCACCCTTATAGTTGGTGATTTCAACACTGCGCTCACAACTGACAGAACTACTAGACAGAAAGTCGGCAAGGAAGAAAGGGGCTGGAGGCAGAGGAAGAGTGGAAATTGGGGGAAAAACAATCAGTAACTTAAAACAACTTCTAATGAAAGTGAGAGTCAAAGCAGGACTGCATGTGAGCACCGAGAAGATGACAACCAAGACTACAAAAGCAACACACACCTTCAGCCTAGACAACGAAGACGGAAATTGTTACAGACTTTGCTCACCTTGTGTCAGTCATCCATTTAAATAGAAATTGCAGCCAGGAAATCAAGAGAAGGCCGAGACCAGGAAGGGCAGTGATGGGAGGATTAAGAAAGATCTTCAAGGGCAAAGATGCGTCATTAGAGTCCAGGCTGAGACCATCCACGTCCTCGTATCCCCAATCAATAGGTACAGACGCAAAAGCTGGACAAGGAAGTAGACTGACAGAAAACAAGGAATTCATCTGAAACACGGTGTTGGAGGGGAGCTCTCTGGTTACCCTGGACCACCAAAAAGATGGACAAGTGGGTCCTAGAGCAAATTAAGCCTGAAACGTCATTGGAGGCACGTATGACAAAGCTGAAGCTATCCTACTTCAGGCACATCAAGAGAAGGCAGGCTCTTTGGAAAAGACAATAATGCTGGGAAAAACAGAAGGCAGCAGGAGAAGGGGAAGGCCAAATATGAGAAGGACAGACTCCATTAACAAAGCCACAGGCTGAGTCTACAGCGGGGCTGCCAAGTCTAGGACACTGTGAGGACATAGCTCATTCGTGGAGTCACCAGGAGTCGGAGACAACTCAACTGCAGTAACACAAGTACACGTACACACACACACACACACACACACACACACACACACACGTACACACACACACACACAATGTATGAAAAAAATTACCTCGACCAAGTAGAGTTTGTCCCAGGTATGCAAGGTAATAAATGCTGAGAAGCAATGTAATAATGCACCTGAACAAAGACTCACATTAAGTAAACTCGTATGACCATATCAACTCATGCAAGAATAAACATTTTACAAAATCTAGCACCCATGAAAAAAAACTCAGTAATCAAGAAATAAAGAGAAACTTCATCTTTTTAAAAAGCATCTACAAGATTCCTATAGTTAACCGGGTACTTAATGGTTAAAGACTAGAAGTTTTCCTTCCGTGACTGAGAAAAAGGCAAGGATGTCCGCTCTCACCACTCTTCCTCAACACAGCACGACGAGTCCCGGCAGTGCAAACAGAAATAAAATGCACACAGATCAGAAAAGAAGAACGAAAATTGTCTTTATTTGCAGGTTACATGACTGTCAAGATAGGATGCCCAAGAAATTTACAAAAAAACCCTTTAGAATTAATGAGTTCAGCAAGGCTGCAAGACACAAGATCAACACACAAAAATGAATTACATTCCTATATACTAAAAGTGAACATGTGGGAACAAAAATTAAAAATACAATACCACGAATGGTTGCTCCAAAGTAAATGAAATCTAACAAAACATGTGTAAGACTTGCATGCTGAAAATTAGAAAACCTACAGACCTAAATACTTAGAGAAACCTGTCTGTGTATGGATTGGAAGATGTAACACACTAAAGATGGACATTTGCCCCTAAACTGATGTGTAGTTTTAACATAATTCCTATCAAAAGCCCAGCAGTGGTTTTAAGGGCACAAATAAGCTTATTCAAGAATTTACACGAGAAGGCATAGGGCATAGGCTAACCAATTTTGGAAAATACTGAATAAAAAGTGAGGCGTCACTCTACTACCATGGCCTAGCATATAACCACAGCAATAATGGTGGTGTGGTGTTGGCGGAGGACCACAAAACAGAATCCTGAAACAGACCCACACAAACGTGCCCACTGATTCTGACAAAGGTACAAAAGCAGTTAGACGGGCAGCGGATAACCTTGTCAAGACGGTGCTGGAAAGAACAAGTACTGATCTAAACCTCACACCTTACACACAAATTAATTCAATGTGAATCACAGATCTAAATGTCATTCGCAAAACTACAAAACCTTTAGAAAAAAAGAGAGGCGAAAATCTTTGGGACCTGGGGCTTGATGAAGACTGCACACCAGAAACATGACCCGTGAAAAGAAAAACCGATGAACTGGACTGCATCGAAAGTAGAACCTTCGCTCGATGAAGAGGGTGAAAGACAAGCTACAGGTCTCTGACAGACCCACAGGGGCACTGGTGCACCCACACTGTGGGATACTCCTCAGCTATGACCACCAAGCCACCACTGGCACACAGCTCTCGGGTGGATCACAGGAATGTCGCCGAGTAACAATAGCCAATCCCAAAAGCTCACGTAGAGTGTGATGCTATTGCTACAGCACACGTGAAATGACAGGGTAGGTACGTAGAACAGATCAGTGTTTGTCAGCGGTCAGGGACCGGGAGGGAGGAGGCTGTGGCTATAAAAGCCCAAGAGTAGGCTCGAGATGAAGCGACTCAGGATCTTGATCGTGGCGGTGACGACACAGACCCATGCGTGTGACAAATCACACTGAAGTTAATACACACCCACTGCCACGTGGAACTGGTAAAATCGGAACAAGGTAGCTGGATTCTACCAATGCCATTTACGGGCTGTGGACACTGCATGCTATGCAAGGCATTGTCACAATGGGAAACTGGGTGAAAGTTACACAGGCGCGCTGCATTACATTTTACAAGTGCATGTGAATCTATAATTATCTCAAAATAAAGGGTGTTTTTTAAAAAAGATATAAACTGTCTAGACAGTTATCAATCACTCAATTTTATTTGGAGCCAGTAAAGAAAACTTTCGTCACTTTCTATCCCCTTCGGGACCTACAAAGGGTCTACACTGGTGAAGGCAGGATCTGAGTTTTCACAAAGCCGACTATCCCAGGCTCCAGGGTGGCCCTGAGGGGCCCGAGGAACCAAACCATCCCACCTTCCACCTTTTCAAAGCCTGCATGTACCATGGGTTTAAAGAGGTAAGATGAAATGCATACTCCTATGCTTATGAATACTCAAGATGTTTATAAAATGAGGTTAATTACTTTCACTCTCCTAAGTCAACAAAAGCCACCAGAGGAGGAAGTTTCATGGAAATGATGTGATGTGAGTGGGAAGAGTCAGGTCCGGCTGCTTAAAGCACCACCGCAGAGGCCGGCTCCTCCGTCTGCAGGGCCCGCCCGTCCAGCTGGCACACACAGCCAGCCACGGTTGCATTTGACATTCTGCTAGTAGCCATGCTTAAAAAGTAAAAAGAAACACGTCAGATTAACATCAAAAGTACATTTTATTGAATGGCCAACAAACACATGAAAAGATACTCAACATCACTAATCCTTAGGGAAACACAAATCAAAGCCATAATGAGATACCACCTCACATCCCTCGGGATGGCTATGTCAAAAAAAACCCAAAATAACCAATGCTGGTGAGGATGTGGAGGAACTGGAACCCTGTGCACCGCTGGCGGGAATGTAAAATGGTGCAGCCACATTCCTCAGAAAACTGAAACCAGAACTACCCTATGACCCAGCAATCCCACTGGGAACATGCCCCAGAGAAATGAGTGCAGGATCTCGAAGAGACATTTGCACACCTTTGCTCTTAATGGCATTATTCATGACAGTCAAGAGAGGGAAGCAGCCCAAATGCCCGGCGACGGATGGACGGCTAAAGAAAATGTGGTCTCCACATACCATCCAGCCTCAAAAAGGAAGGAAATGCTGACACAGCTACAAAATGGGTAACCTTGAGGGCATTATGCCGAGTAAAATAAATCAGCTACAAAAGGACAAATTCTGTAGGATCCCATTTAATAGAGGAACCTAGAATAGTCAAAATCAGACACCGATAAAATGCAGGCTGCCAAGAACTGAGGGGAGTGGGAAGTGGGGAGTTACTGTTTAATGGGCATCGTTTCAGTTTACAAGATGAGTAAGTTTGTGGAATTGGTTGTGCAACATTGCGAATTTACTTTTAACACTACTGAACTGTACACTTAGAAAAGGTTAAGATGATAAATTTAATGAGTTTTTTACCCCAAGACATTTTTTTTTTTTTTACGTTTTACCCATTGTTTCCAAAATATCTCAACATATATTAGTATGAAAATGACTGGGCCATTATTTCATCCTCTTGTTCATGTATAAGCCTGAAATTCCCATGTGAACTGACACTGACAGTATATCTGATGTGGACTAGTCCCACCTGAAGGTTCAATGCCACCTGGGCTCCCTGCCAAGCCTGTGCTGAGCTAGACCTTCCCTGTCACCGCTAGTACCGGGAGGGTCTTTTCCTTGGACAGGTGACTGTTCTCAGGAAGCTCTTCGGTGGCCACAGGCAAAGCCTGAAGGCCTCTGAACGTCTCCTGAGCATCTGTCTCCCCCTGCCAGGCCCTCAGGATTTGCAGAACATCGTGCCTCCTCTCCTCAGAGCTCACACACCGAGAGAGGGGCGCGAGCAGGACCCTGAAGGACACAGAGAACACAGCTCCAATGTGCCGGGGAGGAGTGTGAATGTGAAGTCATTTACCCAAGTGACTCGTGGGAGTGAATCACCAGCTTTCACCCTTATCCTCACCTTTCTCAACTCGTACTTTCAACAGTACTGACTACACCTTCAAAGCGTGACTCTGTACAGCATTTAGTGCACGATGCGTGTGAGACACATCTGGTGAAAGTGTGCGCAACAGGAAAGGCACTCAGCCACCAGCAGCCGTCAGCGGCTTTGATTAAAATCATCATTCTTCCCTGAGAGAGCATCTGGCACTTCATCCTCCCGGGGTGAAAGGAGACTAAAACTTGGTCAAGTGAAAAGTGATCTCCCACAGATATTCTTTGAACGTAGCGTCAGAAAACGACTCCGAGATGTGGAGGAAAACATGAAGGTGTTGCTAACTGCTGTGGTCCCACACAGAAGGCACTTTCTCAGCAGAACAAGATGCAGGAACAACACTAATATACGCTGTTCTCCACCCCGTGTCTCTGAGCAAAAACCATCTATGGACATGGGTGCCCCTGGCTAAGGAGAACCCTCCCATAACCTCACATTCGTGCCCCGCTGGTGGAAAACAACCACAAAGACGTCTTTGTGAAAAACGCATTTTGCAATACATTATCAAAAGCTTCATTGACAATCTTAATGGATGTGGTTGAGTAAGGAACAGTGAATATGGCCCTAAAGAAAGGAACCAAGTCTACCAACTCAGCAAATGTCAGTGGCCTTCAGGAACCGAACTATTTCACCAACATCCAGGAAACCGTTCTGGACCACAAAGATGTGATTCCATGGAACGGACCCTCCTATCTAACTGTCCTCTTCTCCCACCAGCCCCCAGAGCCCCCCACCCCCGCTCAGTCTCTCCTCAAGTAATCTCCCAAAAACTAATCCTGAAAACTTACTTTGGTATGTTAACTTCAGACAAACTCTTTATAACTCATCATTTAATCCCACGCATGCTGTTACCACACCAATCTACTGAAGTGTCGTTACTATGAAATTACACCTCAGGATCCATCACTGTATTTCCAGGTATAACCACAACTTTGCTTAATAACTGAGATTGTGATCTCTAAGGCCCTCCATCTGTCACCTCAAGTAACGGTGCGAAGACCTTATAATTAGCTTGCTAAAGAATATGTCACCAAAAAAGCCATCATGTCACCCTTAACACTAAAAAGTACACTAACTGGCCCATACCTGGTTAACAGGGAGAAGAAACTATTCCTGTGCATTAAGCCACCACCTGCAGAGACCGGTTTGGTCTTCAGTGAAACATGGCAACAGCTTCTGGAGGCTCCTTAAACGTATAGGTTGTTAAACACACACTCCACTGAGTCCTGTGAATTCACTTAGTGAGCAAGAAAGCTGTGGGTTCATGTACTCAGGATTATTTTCATGGGCAGAAACACATTTGCAAGCACCAAGAACTTCTAAGGTTGAAATGAGTTCAGGAGCCGTACCAACAGCAATAACGAAAGGAACAGCAGTAATAAAATGTCTGGCTCCTTCTCCTGAGGAGGGGTCCTAATAAGGCACGGTGGTCACGTGGTGCCCTGGGGGATTGGTCCCAGGACTCCTGTGGACACCAAAACCCATGGACGCTCCAGTATTCGTATGCAGGTGACAGCGAGGTGTGCCTGTGCATCGCTTCATGCACACGGATTCGGAGCCACGTTCGGCACACGCGGCAAATTCGAGTTTTGCTTTTTGGAACCTGCTAAGTTTTTCTCCCGACTCAGCCCCCCAAATACTTTCCATCTACAGTTGGTGACTCCTCCCTGCATATGAAACCCGTGGATACAGAGGGCCGACTGTATCACTCAGCATTAGCACGAGACATGCAGGCAAATGTAGCTGCTGCTGTTTTTGTCCTTTGTGCCTGCCACGCCCCCAGCGTGCACATCCTCTGACAAGTGACCAACCCTCTAAGCCTAGAGGGTCTTTCTCTCTGTGACATGGGGACAGACCTGCACAGTTCTCACCTCCCTGAAGGTTATGAAGACCAACACCTACAGAATTTGCAAATCCAGGTTTGTCACTGTCCTCCAGCAGTTAAGAATCTCCTCTGGTGACTTTGTGTCACTTATGTTTCAATAGAATCAATACTCAATTTCTTAATCGGTAACGCTGCCAACCTGCTCGTATCTGGTCAAAGCAGGAAGGACTAATCTGGAGCAGAGGTAAAGGAGAACCAGCTGAACCCTGATGAAGAAACGAGCCTTTCCCATCAGTGGGGGACAGCGATTTGCACCCACACCCTCACCACGCCCTTGCTGCCTGGACTCAAAGTCACAGGCCAAGGGTGAAGGGTCTAATCAAGCTTATAGCTGCCAATGTCTAAACATCGGGACATTTGACATCAAATCTGCATTCTTGCATTATCTTACAAGAAGGCCTACCAACTGAGACCACACCCCCCCAGGGCCACAAGTTGGGGGTGGGGGGTGGGGGAGGCTCTCCAGTTTACCCTAATCCCACCAGGTCAGCTTCCTCGCCGCTGGTACTGCCAGGTGTTTCTTAGCACTGACTGCCACTCCTGGTTCAGACCCTAAAACTGCCTTTCATCCCGGAAGTAAAAACCCATAATTGAATCTCATCAGGACCACGTTAAAACTGAGCCAACAAAATAAACCCAAAGAAGAATTTGAACAGAAAACACCACGTTCATGGTTCTGTGCTGGCACTGACTACAGGTCAGTTTGTTCCATCTCTTCACACTTCTGGCTATGTTACGCTCCCTGCTGTAACTGTACTCCTTAGAAATTAAGAAATACTTCAATAGTAAGCATATCTCTCTGCCCATCTTCCAGATAAGAATAAAAACACACGTAAAATAACAAAGGCATTATTATTTGTGTTGGGGGCACTCAACTTCCTGCCACCAAACAAAACACACTGACAACGTCTATGCGGGCTGGTGCTGGAACACAGATTCAAGCTTTGGGGGAGGCAGCGGGTCTGAAGCCTATTCACAGGGCTCTGCTCAGAGCCCACTGGACTAAGCCAGAACCTCCCGGGGACTCTTGATTCCTTGGTTCTCAGGACTGGACCCTGCGCTTGGGGCACAGGAGTGCGCGCAGAGGCAGCAACTGCAGCCGGCTGGCCGCGCTCCCCGCTCCGGCCCCATTGTTCTGCCGAAAGTGCTGAGGGCAGCAAGTCTGGGGAGCTTTGGCAAGGGCCGTCCGTCGTAGTAAGTGCGTCACAATAGAGTTTGTAACTCTGAGCCGCTCGGCCCGCTCCGCTCCCGCCCGCCCGCCCGAGGTCCTTCCCGCGGGGGCAGCGCAACGCACCCACCCGGCAAAACTTTCTGCAAGTCCACCCGCATTGTTAGGTGAGCACCTCCAAACAGGGGGTCCCCGAAGCTGGCCCCGGGCGCCCCGACAAGTTAACAGTAACCCCGCACGCTAGGCGACCCGGGGCGCGGGGCTCCTTCACCCTTAGATCCTCCCTCTCCCCACGAGCAAGCTCAAACTCACGTCCGACCCTTCCCTGCCGAGCGTCGCGTCCGGGCCCGGGCCCCGCGGCGTCGTGCACGCACCCTTCGCCGACCCGGAGCCCCCAGACCGTCTCCGCGAATGACGGCGCACCAGACAAAGCCAGGGACCCGCGCTCAGAGGACGCGGGTCTGCGCAGAGCCCGCAACTGGCCGCGTGCCCACTGCCGCGATCCGCTGGGCCGCCCAGGGTTCCACGCGCCGTGCCTCTGTCCCGCACCGCCCCGGCCGCCGCCGCCGGGAACATCCTCCCCTCGGCCGCTCCTCCCCTCGCGCACTGCGCCCGCCGCCGCCGGCTCTGCCGCCTCCCCGC
>NW_005871661.1:248201-249068 GCF_000147115.1 Myotis lucifugus
GTTATAGTAATGAGTAAACATCTTTCCCATTACTTATAGTATACAGCGGGGCGAGACAGAAGGTTCGGATGTTCAAGACTCGCATAGAACTGTCCTTGATTTTCTGAAGGCCACAGATAACGCGCTCTGATTCTCCAGCTGCCAAAGACGAATCACCACCTCGCGCGCCGCATCTCGGTCAGGTCCATAGTTTCACTAAGCACTAGCAGACTCCTGGAGGACGTCATCTCCCCAAAGTGGACCTGCCTTGGGAGAGGACCCGACCCGTTCGGATCGCCACTTCCCGCCCGGCTACAGGCGGGACTGGGCGTGTGTCTCGGCCAACACGTGCGCGGGAAGCGGGTAGGAGGTGGAACGTGTGGCTCCGGCGCCCGTCATCCACGCGTCCCGCCCCCGCCCGGGAATCCGGAGGTATTTACCTTGCGTTTCTCAGTCCGAGAGTCAGAGTCAGACATTGGGGGCGCGCGGGCCAGGGGAAGGCGCTGAGGTTGTGGCGGCGGGGACGGGGTGAACCGAACAGCCCCAGGCAATGCTGGCCTCAGTGGGCAGGGCGCGCCAGACGTCTGAGAGGACCCGGCGGCGGCGGTAGCGGCGATACGGATCGGAGCGGCCAGAGGAGCTCAAGACCTGGAGGCGGCGCGGAGCGAAGTGAAACCTGCGCGTTTGTGCAGCCCAGCTCCCCTCTCGCGGCCTTGCACCCGCGCCCAATCACTGTGGGCCCCGCCCCCGCCAAGCCCGCCCCGCTCGCCCTGTCCCGTCCCACCCCCTGGCGCTGCGATCGCAGTCCCTTAGCGCGCGTACCCGGGGGCGCTAGGCTGAGGCAGGTAAAGGCGGGGCCGCTGACCGTTTCCCGCTGCGCGCGCCGAC
>NW_005871661.1:251099-257367 GCF_000147115.1 Myotis lucifugus
CTTGGGTTGCACCAGCCGTGGGGGTTCCCCCGAAGCTGGAGAGGTGGCATGGGTGGTCGGGTAACAGGGAGAGGCACAGCACTGCGTGCACCCCCTTTCAGACAGCCCGGTGAGTCTCACCAGCCTTGCCGGGACTGGGCTCAGTGGCCCGGCCTCTGCTCCAGCTCTGAGAGTCAGAGAAGCAGTGTGGGTGGCAAATGCAAGCGAACCACCATCCTGCCCCTGCATCCGCTACAACCTGGCTCTGGGTGTGGGCCCCCTAGAGCGCGCCCTTTCCTGGGCCTGGGGCTGCTGCAGCGCAGGGTAGAAGGCCCAGGTGGCCCGGGGGTTGGCGATTCCAGCGATTGCTATGCAGATAGGTGTGCGGAATGGTAAAGGCAGAGATCACCCTCAGGGCATCATCCTTCACGGGGTCACACAAGTCCAGCAACTGCAAAACAGGACACAAAGGATCAGGTCAGATGCCGGCTCACTCACAGTGGCTGGACGCCCACCCCCAGCACCCGGATTTCCTGGGACCAGCAGGGTAAATACCTTCGATTTTGAATAACCCTCAAAGCCTTTTTCATCTTAGGAATTCTTAACTCGGTGACACCTAGTCTGGCAGAAGCCCACTTATTCCTTAAAAGGGTGGGGGTGGGCTCCAAATCAGCTGGGAGCTCCAGACCAGAGACTGAGAATTTACTCCCCCTCCCCCCTCTGCCCACTCCTGCAGCCTCCTCCTCCCTCGGGTCCCCTCCATAGTGCCTGGAGTGCCACCCTCTGGCGCTCACAGGCAAGTGAACTGGTAGAACTTAAGAGCCATTGAACTTCAGAGGCAAGTGGGTTCTCCCCAGCAGCACGTCCCTCCCCGACCCCCACCTCCACCTCCCGTGTCTCCCCCTACGTCCACCCCCACCCCTAGGGTGGCAACAGGCCACAGCTCCTAAAATGCCAAGCAGTGGTTGACTGCTGGGCTGGGGGGGAGGGGGGTGGGCATTGGCAACTGTGCGTCTTCCCTTGGCAGCTGCTGGAAATCCACCTCCTGCAGTTAGCGCCAAGGAACCCTCCAAGGCCTCCCCACCTTCCCGCATCTTCTACAACCACTGGAAGGCAGGATAAGACATCCCAGCGGAAAGGAGGGGGAGGTGCAGTCCAGTGATTTTGGAGACGCTGCAGTGGGTGTATTTTGTTTCATTTTCCAGGGTTTAGATGCCAGTGCATTTTTATTGCACCCCTCCCTCCTCCCCCCCCCAAAGCTACCAAAAATAATAGATTGCTTTTCTAACAGTAAACAATGGCTTCCCTTTCCATTAACCAGCTACACACTATTCTCTCTTTTTCCCGTTTTCAGTCAGCTGTAAATTTCTTTCACCAAATTACAGTTCACCCCAGGTTTTCATGGTTTACTTTTATGGTTTTAAACACATCACCTAACCAGCCACACCTTTGCCCTCCTGGGAGTGGTCATCCCTGGAGCGACACTGAGGCTGTTGGACCACAGTTCCTTGGCAGCAGTCCCAAACGCAATTCCAAGTGTTCAGAGAAGGGGAGTGGGCGGTCCAAAACTGGGGTGAGGGTGGCATGGGGGACGAGCATGAATTTTCATAGTCCCACAATACAGTACCTCCTCCTTTCAAATGTACTCTATTACATCAGTAATTTCTAATGAAAACCTTCATTCTTTATGCACTGTGGTTAAGCACCATCAAATCAGTACCGAAAAGACTTTGATCATATTTGCAAGAGGCACCGTGATGAACTTTCGCTGACCAAGATTTCAAAGTTTGTAATTAATACTCTTGACAAATCCCTGAGTAATCTGTCAGCTCTCAAAGTCTTTAACCACAAAGTTCAAAACCATGAGATGGGTAGTCCCTATACCTCCTACATATTGTGATACCAGTATTCAAGGTCATTTTTCCTTTGGGTTTGCATTAGAAAACTCAACCAATTTTTTTTCCATATACTTAACAACGGGGAAAATTCAATAATAAAATAGACTAAATTTAAAAAGAAGGAATTGATGGCTGGTGCAGAAGAGGGTTGCCTCATTCGCACCAGTTCAGAGAGTCACCCCTCCAATGACACTGAAGAGGAAGCTGTGTGGTGGGAAAGACCAGAGGTTGACTGCTCAGACTCTTTAGGGTCTAGATCAGTGGTTCTCAACCTTCCTAATGCCGCGACCCTTTAATACAGTACCTTGTGTTGTGGTGACCCCCGATCATAAAATTATTTTCGTTGCTACTTCATAACTGTAATTTTGCTACTGTTATGAATCGTAATGTAAATATCTGATATGCAGGATGTATTTTCAGGGGTCGCGACCCACAGGTTGAGAACCGCTGGTCTAGATGGAAGGATCAGGCCTTGTTCCTGTTATAATGCCTTTCACAGTGATCCCAGGTGTTCTCCCACCTCTGCCTGTGAGGAGGCTCATCATCATCCTTTCACTTACAGAGTGTGCACTGGGGTCCTCGCCTGCATTAGGGACCATGCAGGGCCCTGGAGGCTTCCTGGTGCTCCCTGTGGGACGTTTTACAAATATGATCTTAATAAAAAATAAACTTAGGTAGGTAATGTAGCGTGGATGATTATACAGGTACAGCATATTTTATTACCAGGGAGCCCTTTAGGACTAACCAAAGTACAGTGGGGCCTTGACTTACGAGTTTAATTCGTTCCGTGACGGAGCTTGTAACTCAAATTACTCGTATGTCAAATCAATTGTGAACGAGTGAGACACGTGATGCTGGGCTGATGTTGTGGCGTTCACTGTGACGTTCGCTGCGCCAACTAGCGGTGGGGTATCTGAAGCTGGCTCGTAACCCGAATTTTAGCTCGCAACTCAAAGCAAAAAATCTGAGAGACGGCTCATGTCTCGAAAAACTCGTTAGTCGGGACACTCGTAAGTCAAGGCCCCACTGTACTATGAAAGTTTAGTTTTCTTACCAAACATACGCTTCCATGTAAGTATAAAAATGGTGCACGTTGTAGGCCCCCACCCCAGCCTGCCAGTATGTGACCCAGTTATGCTGGGCAGAGCACCCCAAGCCCACCATCTCTATACAGAAAATTATGGTGAATAGCTTTTGAAGAAGCATCAATGAAGAGATGGCTTTTCAATGTAAAAGGACATGAACAAGTTGTAAGTTCTTGCAGAACATTTTTAAAAGGACAGACCCAAAGCGGAGGCGGTATTGCTCTAAAAACAGTGAGAACCTAAGAGCCACTGGAACTTCCCAGTGAGTGGAATTCGAGAATATCTGCTTTGAAGAGAGCGGAAACACTCGGCCCACACAGGGCAGCGTGTGGGTATGTTCCTGTGTGGATTTTCGGGAGGATATTTAGAACATCATTTTGGCTTCCCACCCACACCAAGTTGCAGTAGGTGATTTCTTTTCCTTCTCCTTTTGGCTCTCCCTGCATTTTCCTTGTTCTGCCAGGGAGAGTAGGATGGCCCCGGATGGGCAAGGACTGAGCTTTGCAGCCTCCTAAGCAAACCCTATTTTCCCGTGGTGCTTAAGGTGAGGTGCCCAGTGCACTTGCAGCAACACCCAGCTGTTCTTAAGACTCTGACTACAAGGTTTTCCTTCCTCTTTCCGTGACCCCACCTCTGTTCATGTAAAGTCCCTTACCCCAACTTGAAACGTCCCTCAACCACCTCTTTCTTGCCCAGGCACTGAGATAGTCTCTCCATCCCTTGCACCAGCTGTCTGGGACTTGCCTTGACCAATGAAGAGAAAGTGACGTGGTGTGAATTCCTGTGGTTGGGCCTTCAGCAGTCTTGCAACAGTCACCTTGCTCTCCTAGAACCCTGAGGCCACTGACTGGGCAGAAGCCCGGTCAGCCTTTGGGAAGATGAAAGGCCATGTGGAGGAGGACCGAGGGGCCTCGCCAACCGCCAGGCCTACTGCCAGTATGTGCAGGAAGTCATGATCTTGGACCCCCTAGTTCTATTGAACTAACATGATCACAGCCATAGTGTTAACTGCAGAACCTGGTCCTGCTCTGTTTCTAACAAGACCTGGAACCAACGTTTCAACCTCGGATACACCACTCACAAGCAACACTTGTGAACACCACTCACAGGTAACACTTGTAAACCCTCAACTGCTACCTCTTGAACCCCCACCCTGAGTCCTGGAACAGGAGCGACATCTGAGCCTTGTCTCTTGTCTCAGCTCCCAAATAAAGCTCCTTTTTTCTCTCCAAAGCTGGTGTTATGCTGTATGTGCATTGGCAGTGGACCCTTGTTCGGTAACAACAGAGTGATCTGACCTAAGACTAGAACCGCCCCGTTGCCTATCCACAGAACTCCAAGAAATGAACAACTGTCACTTTATGCCACTGAGCTTTAGGGCGGTATCTACACAGCAATCAGTCACTGAGCCCGATACCTTCCTTAAAATTCAAATTGGCACTCAGTGGACAAATTGGCATTCATTCAGTGGGACCATCATCAGCTGCACTTCTGCCACTTAATTATGTGAGGACAATTGTATGATTACACAACTAGTGGTTGATAGTGGAGTGTAGCTGACTGACCGGCTTGACTGTGGGAGAGCATTTCAGTCCTGAGAGAAGTAGTTTATAAAGCCAGTGAGTGTCTGGATGGTGGATGCCTGGGAGAGAATTTCAATAGTGGACTGGAAGACCCCCTGAAGGCCACCCCTCACCCCACTTCCCTAATCCCCAGGGCTTGCCTTACAACCATCTCTGTGAGAGGCTTTAACCTACAACAAAAGCGCTGAGTAAAAACAAAATGTCAAGGATGGGAAAGAAGGCAGAAAATAATTTGCCACCAGGGATTAATTCTTATAAACCCTTGGGTCCTCCCGCACCATTAGTGGAGAGGAATGGACGGGGCCTGCTCAGGCCCAACCAGAGTCAGCTGGTGTGATGGAGAGGACTGACCTCTCTCTGTCCCCTTACTTCACTGGAGCTGCAGCGGTTCTCTACTCCCAGAGATTTCTTTAGCAAGGGTGGCCAAAAGGGGTTCATCTGTAGAATGTGGGTAAGAAGTCTGGCTTCAGAGATGGTTGGGAGGGTGGAGTGAAGTAATTATATGAAGGCCACTCTGTCAGCTGCCAAAGGAAGCAAAACAAAGGGTTGTCAACTCATGTTCCCTAAAAGACCATCATCAAGGCTTTGAAGGTTTCCAAGAAACTCATAAGCACTAAGTTCTGATGTGAATCTGTCCATTAACACAGAAACTGGGGGGCTGAGTGTGACAGGATGTGGAATCCAGCACATACATGGATGTGTGGCTTCCAACTTCTATCCAGTTGGATATGCTCTGGTGCAAAGGTACTTGTCATTTAAATGGCTTTGAAGAGTGTCCTCCTTAGAGAAGGTACATCAGCACATATGCCCTCAACTGAGTTGGAAGACTCCACTTGGGATGTGGTGGCAGCCTGAATATGACAAGCTGGGAATAAGTACCAATATTTCTCATTTGATGATCTGACCCCTTTTATGTGCCTGAAACAAACATAATGATTGTGTGCGAGATTACTACCTTCTCCAGGTGGTGGTTGAAAGTATTAAAAGGACTACCAGCCTACATCCCTCAGGTTAACATGTCATCAAGAGAAAGGTTGATTTACCTTTGTTGAGTGTGTTTATCATCCATGGAAAAGGCACCCCTGGTTTCTCTGCTCTGTTTTTATAGCAGAACCTGGTGTGAGACTCTCTCCACGCTCCTCCGTAGCCGCTTACTCAGATCTTCGCCAGGCTCTTTAGAATCTTGCCTCACCAGATTACCTTCCTCCAGTCTTGTTTCGATCTGCTCATTCTTCCCCAAAGCCCAGAATCTCTTCCATTTGCTTCTCGTGTCAAAGCAAAATCATTGACTTGAACTTGGTCCTTCCATAGCGCTTGATTGACTGAGTGTCTGTCACTGGTTCCTCGTCCGCCACTCACACACAAGCTGCACTTTCCACCGGGACCAAGGACATGCATCTTGCCGTCAGGTGACACTCTTCGTATCTCACTGCGTCACCACATTTGCCATTCTTTCTCACTTGACTCACCCTAACTGAATGAGGTCTCTCTCAAGCTCTCGGTGTCTGGTTAGATTTACTGCCTTCCTAAAGCCATCCTAAAATCGTCAGTGTTCCCTAGAGAATATGGACAGGTCGTGGACTTTGCTGAGCCCACTTCCTTCATCTGTAGGAAGGAGGTATTCTCTCTCTCATAGGATTTTGTAAGAATTAAATTAAACAATAAATATGTAATGACATGTTTGTTATATGATAATCATAACAATAAAACATTTAGCACTACT
>NW_005871661.1:257467-273498 GCF_000147115.1 Myotis lucifugus
CTCTGTGCGTGACGGGGGTGGAGCCGCAACCTCCCCATCGACCCTGCCTTGAGTGTAACAGGGGTACCCTGAGCGTGACTGAGGGTGGCATCACAACCTCCCGATCCACCCTGCTCTGTGCATGACGGGGCGGCACCCCAACTCCCCAATCGGCCCTGCTCTGAGCCTGACCAGGGGCTGCACCTAGGGATTGGGCCTGCCCTCTGCCACCCGGGAGCAGGCCTAAGCCAGCAGGTCGTTATCTCCCGAGGGGTCCCAGACTGCGAGAGGGCACAGGCCGGGCTGGGGGACCCCCCCCCCCCCGAGTGCACAAATTTTTGTGCACCGGGCCTCTAGGGGGGATATATATATATATATATATGGATATATATATATATATATATATATATATTATTTTTTTTGAAGATTTCCATTTGGCTTTTTTATAGTTTCAATGTCTTTGCTGAGACTTTCTATTTTTGTCCCAAGTGTGTTCATATTTGCTCACTGAAGCATTTCTATGATGGCTGCTTTAAAGTCACTAATTCTCACATTACTGTCATGCCTTCCTCATTCTTGGTGTGAGGACTGCTTGTCACCTCTCCGGCTCCTGCCCTTCCTCCAAGGGACAGCAATGGCAGAGTGCCTGCCCCTGTACCTGAGACCCCTTGGCTTTGGCTGCCAGGAGGACACAGCCATCACCTTCACCCATGGTCCCAGGATGGCCTCCCATATCTATGCTGTCCTTGGGGAAAGGACCACCTGCCTGACCACAGGGTGCTGGACCCACTGTACAATGTTGCTTTTAAAGAGAGATTTTTGGCACACAGCTTTCAGGAGGTCAGGACTGGTTAAAATAAAAGAATAATGCCTGTCCTTACATTTCTATTAAAAAAATATTTTTATTATTGATTTCAGAGAGGAAGGGAGAGGGAGAGAGAGAAACATCAATTATGACCCACACTGGGGATCAAGTTCACAACCCAAGCATGTGCCTTGGACCTGGACTGGAACCATGACCTCCTGGTTCATAGGTTGATGCTCAACCACTGAGCCACACCAGCCGGGCTATTCTTACATTTCTTACTGCCTCCTACCACACAGGTGCTCTCAGATCCAGTACCTCTAGTAGTAGAGCTACTATAACAGGTTAGCACATCCTGTGGGGGATGAGAGGAAAATGTTTATATGGAAGCTGCCATATAAACTCTCACTGAAGCTCTCAGGGCAGCCAGGGTGTAGACTAGGCACTTCCATGTCCTAGTCCTGGGACTGTGGCCAGGACTTCCGGGCCCGTTTCCTCGTGTGTGAAATGACAGAATCAGTGTGTCTTAAAGGTGCTCAGCGAGTGTGCCCTGCTTGGTACCAGTCACCGTAGCTGGTCAGGCACGGAAATAGCAGCTTTACCAAACCAAACCACAAATAAACTTCCCATGCGATCTCCATTACACCTAATTTTCAGAAGGAGTTTCTGCAGCCAACCTTTACTTTCTAAGGGCTAGTTCGGTGTGGGTGGGCGAGTCATGCACTTTTCTGCCCTCTCCTTTCCAAATGACTTGATTTTGGATTAATAAGATATTGAACAGAAACTTTAAAAGAAGGGGGACCTCAATACAACCAGCAAATCATTTTTAATCTAAAAGGTTGTGATGGGGAATAAGATGAAAGCATCTGGTGAGATGAGGTGTCATGCTCCTTGTGGCTGTCATGCGTGGCCGCCACTGCTGCTGTGGCAGGTAGCAGAACTGCCAGGCGCCTCTGGCCTCCTCTTCCTGCCTATTTCCCCGCCACGTTCCTCCATGCGCGTGCTGGCCAGCCCTAGTCCCCAGTGGACATTTCATAGATTGGGCCCCGGCCTTGGCCGAGGATCCATCTCTCCCACAGTGTCGGTCCGCGCTCCACACCCATCCCAGGTGGCTGGGCGTGGAAAGGCAACCAGGTAGAGGGGCAGCACTGGGCTGCCTGGACTGGCCACCCTGCACCTCCAGCGTCTTGATCCAGTGTCATGCAGTCACACACAGCCCTTTGCAGATGTCACCCAGGCTTCCTGTGCTCTGCTCCCTGCTGCCTGGCACTGCCATTGGCTGCACGCGTACTGTGTGCCAGGTGACAGAGGAGGTCTTCATGTTAACTGCCTCACTCAGTCCTCACCACAGCTCTGTCAGGTTCACCCCATTTTACAGATGAAGCCAAAGCTGAAAGAATTTAGGACTTCGCTCCAAGTTACATACCTCATAACTGGACCAACTGGGGCTTTAATCCAGAGCTTCCTGCTCCCACAGCCCAGCCGACCTACCGTGCCTCCACCTACCCTGCCTTCACCTCCTCCTCCTCTACCTTCCCCTCCATGCCTCACTCACAGTTCCCATCCCTGGAGGGTGTGGGTGTCGCACTGAGGAAGCGGCTCTGACACGAGCAAACCAGGACCCTGGTGCTCTCCCTACGCCAGAGTGGCTGTCCGTGCGCGCCTGCTGTGGAGAACATGGGTCTGCCCAGCACACATTCTCCCAGGGAACCAGGGCAGTAATGGGGCCAGGGGACTGCTAGGATGTCACCCTTGGAGGAAGGTGCCAAGGACACTGGCTTCAGAGCTAGCTGCCAGGATGCGGAAAAGCTGGCCTGGTGGTCTGGATGCTCCTCCCAAGAAGGCCGAGGCATCACCTCTCCAGAAACTACCCCTGCGAGGGACGATCAGCCTGGAGGGTGTTCCAGAGGCAGCAGGCTCTCCTGGGGAGGGAAGGCACTGGCCCTGCAGAACCCCCTCAGGAGGTAGGTGAACGCTCCTGCATGGCCTGCTCCTCCAGGCTACACCCAAGTCACCAAACAATGTCCCTCCCTTCCAAAGAGCAGCGTGCTGACTGTCAAACTGTAATCAAGGACAACCACCAGGATCAAGCAGTTACCTGCAGCTGCTACCTCTTCTCCTGAAGCCTGAACTTCCAAACTCCCCGAGCGCATGGAGGCTGCCTTGTCTTCTCTCCATCACACCCATCGCCTCTCCTGACGAACTGACCACACACACTCTTTCACATGGGTGAGTGGTAGGCCTGTAACAGCTAGTGTGCCACCTGAGCGCAAATGCCTGGCTAGTGGTCGACATTAAGAACACACAGGAAGCACTCCCATGAGGTACAGTCAACACTCCGTGTGCTGTCAGTCTACTCTCTCCTTTACCCATCACCACCGGAGAGGGAGCTCTGCTCCTGGTTTTACTGACACCGGCCAGCTCCTCAAGGCAGGGCCAGTCCGTAGCTTGCTGGTCCCAAGAACACATCCACTGGGATGGCTCCTACAGTCAGGTTTCATTAACCCGCAATGAAATCCATGGTTCTGTTAACCAAGACTCCAGTTTAATATGTTCTCTTAATTGCTCTGTTTATCAGCTGATAGAAATATTTACCATAATCTGAAATGTTAGAATGAAGACATTTTCTTCGTTACCAAGCAGCAACAAAACCACCTTCATGGCCCAGCCGGTGTGGCTCAGTGGTTGAGCACAACCTATGAACCAGGAGGTCACAGTTTGATTCCTGGTCAGGGTACGTGCTCAGATTGTGGGCTCAATCCTCTTTAGGGGGCGTGCAGGAGGCCGCCGATCAATGATTCTATCTCTCCCTCTCTCTTCCTCTCTCTGAAATCAATAAAAACACATGTTTTTTAAGAAAACACCTTTATGTAGCCCAACTAGAGAGTTTATTTGAAGAGAAACAAATTTACCTCCAAAATGTTCTTCTTGGCCAGTTTGGTTCAGTGACTAGAGTGTCAGCCTGTGGACTGAAGGGTTCTGGGTTCAATCCCCGGTCAAGGGCGTGTACCTCAGTTGCAACTTCCCCAGCCCCAGTAGGGGTGTGTGTGAGAGTCAACCAATCGCTGTGTCTCTCTCTAACCCCTCGCCCGCTTCCATCCCTTCCACTCTTTGTAGAAATCAATGGAAAAAACATCCTTGGCTGAGAATTAAAAAAAAAAAAAAGTTCTTCCCATTGTAGTGGTTTTCAAAGAAAAAGCGCACAATTCTGTCATCTGCTAAGTATTACTAAAAATGCCCACTTCAGTAGAAGAGTGGGAACTTGAACTCTGCTGATGTGACTTCCAAGACATGAAACCTTCCTTCTCTCTAAAATGTATTTATAAATATTAGTATTACTGTGTGCTCTTCGGTTAGTAATGACAATAATTTCTTTAAAAGCCTGGCATTTTCCATTACAAAGTATGCTTAATCGCCATCGCCTAAGACAAGAATGCTGACACAGGCATCCAGGCTAACCACTTAATAAGAACTTCTGACATTTATTCAACTGCTACTGATTCATAAGAGGAAAAGTTTAAAAAGAAGACGAGAGCACATAGCCTTCCCTTTAGAATACAGGAAACCATATGAAGGTATTGGCAATGGAATTAAAGTAACCACAAGGCCGCCCTTGGTAGCATTTTCTACAGACAAAGACATTTACATGAAACGAGAAAGAATATGAAATTAGGTGGTTGTAACAAAGCTTCACTATTAGCTTCACACCCTTTCATATAAAAGAATAAGGCATTTTCATCAACCCATAGTTCAGCCTTCTTACTATAGACTCGAAAAAATGCGAACATAACCAACAAGAGGTAATTTTTAGTCAAAAAAATTTTTTTTCAAGAAGCAGAAGCTCTAGGAACAACCTGAACTAAATACACAATAGGAGTACAATATTATTATGGAGAAATTCTGTGCCAGTGGGTCCTGGAACTTTTAATTTCCAAAGCAGTTTGGGAGAGCTTCTACTTCTAGTTGGGATGTAGAAAGATTCAGGAGAACTTTGCTCCCCTGGTGACAACCAGAAGTTGAACCCAAAGCTAAGTCAAAGATTTCTGAGCCTCTAGTCCAACATCCTCCCAGCTCCAGGGCTGAGAGGAGCCCTGGCCGGGGCAACTCAGTTGATTGTGTCGTCCCAGCACCTATGGGTTGCCGGTTGGATTCCCAGTCAGGGCACATGCCCGAGTTGTGTATTTGATCCCTGGTGGGGGGTGTGCAGGAGGAGCTGATCAATGTTTGATCTCACATCGATGTTTCTCTCCCTCCCTCTCCTTTCCTCTCTAAAAATCAATAAAAGAAAAAAAAAACAGAAAAGTGTTGAGAGGACCAAAAATGCAGAATGGGAGTGGGAGTGCAACCAGTCTAACTCCATGAACTCAGTCTAATTAAAACAGCCCCTGCCCTAAACCGGTTTGGCTCAGTGGCTAGGGTGTCGGCCTGCAACTCAAGGGTCCCAGGTTCAATTCAGGTCAAGGGCATGTACCTTGGTTGCAGGCACATACCCAATAGGGACAGTGTGCAAGAGGCAGCTGATTGATGTTTTTCTCTCATCGATGTTTCTAACTCTCTCTCCCTCTCCCTTCATCCCTCTCCCTTCCTCTCTGTAAAAAATCAATACAATATATTAAATTATATAAAATAAAACAGCCCCTGCTGACTTTGACTTGAGGGGGAATCTTAACATTCAGCCCCTCTCCCTAACCCCAAGACAAAAGAGAGGGGAAAAAAGAAAAGAGAAAAATGTTATACACAATGTCTTGAGTACTATAAAAGTTACATGCTGTCACCCCAAATCTAGAGAAAGCACAATATCCTGGGCTATTTCATGAGATAAATGTAACCTCTAAAAAAGACAAGAAAAATTCTAGAACTAAAAAATGGAATTGAGATAAAAACTCACTGATGGATTTAATAGCAGGTAGAACATTGTAGAATAAAGATCACGAAGCTAGAAAACAGAACAATAGATTATTCTAAGTGGAGCAGAGAGAAAAAAGAAAAAAATATGAAGAGAGCATTAGGCCCAGCAGCCTCACATGCATGCAGTTGGAATTCCAGAAGTCAGAAAAGGAAAAATGACAGCACTCAGGACTGTTGAAATGCTTCCAATTTTGATATAAAATATCCTCCACATATGAAAGGAAATTGAATTGATGAGCTGGACGTCATCAAAATTCAGAACTTTTACTCTGCAAAAGACTATGTTAAGAGGATTAAAGGACAAACTACAGCCTGGGGGGGAAATATTTGCAAACTATGTATCTGACACAGGACTAGTATCTAGAATATATACAGAACTCTAAAAATTCAGTGTTTTAAAAACAACAACAACAACAAACAATCCAATTAAAACATGGACAGAAAGACGTGAGCAGACATTTTACCAAAGAGGACATACAGATGGCACATAAACACATAGAAAATAATATTCAACATCATTGGCCATCGGGGAAAGGCAAATTAAAACCACAATGAAATATGACTACCTACCAGTCAGAGTGGCTAAAATAGAAAAACAGTGACACCACCAAATGCTGGCGAGGATGTGAAGACCACTCCACAGTGCTGGTGGAGTGAAAATTACACACCACTTGGAAAAATAGTTTGCCAATTTTTTTAAAAAAGATCAACATGCACCCACCATAAACCCAGCAATGGTATTACTGGGCATTTACTCCAGAGAAATTAAAACCTATCTTCATATCAATTAAAACCCATCTTCATAATAGCTTTATTCCCAATAAGAAAGTAAAGAAAACCAGATGTCTCTCGATGAGTGAACGGTTACACAGACTGTGGAACATGTACACCATGGAATACTACTCAGCAATGAAAAAGAAACAGACCGTTCACACATGCAGCATCTTGGGTAAATCTCCAGAAAACGAGGCTGAGTAGGAAAAGCCAGTCCCTAAAGGATGCATGTTATGCAAGCCCCTTTATCAGCATACAACATTCCTGAATGACAGCATTATCGCAATGGAGAACAGGTAAGTGACTGCTAAGGGGTAAGGGGAGAGGGGAAGGGAAAGTGTGGCTGTACAAGAACCCCATGAGGAGCCCGTGGCGACGCCGCAGCGGTGTCCACACTGCATCCCCGTGGAGGTCCTGGGTGTGGCACGGCGCCCAGCTCTGCAGACGCTGCCACTGGGGACTCGGAATCTCAGGATTGCTTCCTTCAAGCACGGGAATCTGTACTTCTCTCCAAAGGAAAAGGGCGACTAGCACCAGAAAAAAGAACAGCAACTACAAACACATTTTGTTTTATAAAAAGTATTTCTAGCTAGAATATTAATTTCTATTTAAATGGGTGGACTAGGAATCATTTCTGTTTCAAGTTCAGTAGTTCATTGGAATCATGGAATCATGATAAAACCCACCTTGTGGTGGGGGTCAGCCCTGTCCACTTAGGTCCAGGGGCATTCCATCACCTGAAGTTTTTTTGTGTAACCGGCTCCTCTTAGGAACAAATCCCACCAGTGGGCAGTCTCACTGCGCAGCCTGGAGGACTCTGGTGGACAACGGGCCTCAGGACAGAGCCGCTGCCCTAGGAACTCAGAGGCTGGGGCTCAGGAGAGCAGGGGTCTCCCGTGAGGTGGTTACGCTGGACGGAAGGAAACAGTGAGCCCGGTGCACTCCCCAGCCTCACAACGCTGCACTGTGCGGCCAGCCTGCGGGCCAGCCAGGTGGCTGCCGCTTGGAAACCAGACTGCAGGGGTGGTGACCTGGGGTCTCTTTTACTGGCCAAATTGAAGAAACCAAGTCGCACTTGTGTTTTCTTAGCCTCACTTGCATGGCCTGCAATTTTAGGTCCAACAGTGTATTTTGTGCCACTGAGAGCAGCGTGGGCCAGGGAAGAAGGGGAGGGGAAGGAAGACAGAGCCCCGTTCCTAAGGGCAGCGATCTGTCTGTTCTGATCCTACCCCGTCTCTCTCAGAGCGTCTCCAGCTCAGGGGAGAGAATATACATGCATGTTCTAGTAAGTGATGGCGAACCTATGACACGCGTGTCAGAGGTCACACGCGAACTCATTTTTTTGGTTGATTTTTCTTTGTTAAATGGCATTTAAATATATAAAATAAATATCAAAAATATAAGTCTTTGTTTTACTATGGTTGCAAATATCAAAACATTTCTATATGTGACACGGCACCAGAGTTAAGTTAGGGTTTTCCAAAATGCTGACACGCCGAGCTCAAAAGGTTCGCCATCACTGAATCTAGTTGGTCCTGCTGTCTCCTGGCGGTGAGCCAGGGGTCCCACAGAACTGAAAATACCCCAGTTTTGGGGGGGGCTTTCAATAGAAGATTTAAATATTTGTCTCAGTTGTGTTCCCTGTGTGGCCACTCCACTGTGATGTCATTTCAGTAAAACTCCTGGCCTCCTGACCCAGGGCCACCAAGAGGAGATGTCCGTCCCCACCCCGATGGGATGGCGCCTGCGCTTACACTCGCACCAGCCTCTCCCTCTCAGCCCGGAGGACACAGCCAAGCGCACAACCGCCCCACTTGCTTGTAGCCAAGTCAGACGGGCCAACTGGGGGGGATGAGAAGGGGTGGGAGCCAGAGATCTTTCTCCAGTTCCTTGTTACAAAGGAAAGCAAGAGTCTGTGGGTAGTGGATGAGGGGAAGGGACTGAGAAACCTGACCTCCCTTCCCGATACTTCCCAGGGAGTATTTTCAACATCCTGTGTCTTTGATTCCCGCACCTGACCATCTGTTAGGCTGCCTCACTCCAGGTGGTTTGAGAAAAGGGGAATAGAAGGTTGGGAAATCTGAGTGTCCAGAAACATTTCCTGTGGCGTGAAAACAGCCACCGCAGCCTTTGCAGGAAGCGACGGGCACGAGTACCGTCCTGAAGCCTCATGGGTACAGGTATGGGGTGTGCATTCATGAGCTGAGGATTTGCGGAGAAGGCTCACGTCCCAGCACCGTCTTCCCAGCTCTGGACTCTCCCGTAAACCCCCCCCCCCCCACCCCGGCCTGTTTCTTCCACCCCAAGCCTTTTTGCCACAAAGCAGTGACTGCATTTGTGTTCTGCACTTAGTTCAAAATAGTACATGAGTGTAACCCATCTTCTAAATTTGAGGCAGCCAAGTAGCGTCCTGGCTCCGGGGCCTGTGTGCTCTTACTCCCAGCCACGGTTCCTAAGGCTACGCCACTGTGCCAGCAGCTGTGTCTGCTCAGAACTATTGGCGTGACTTGGAGCCCCCCACCCACCCAAAGATGCCACCACGTGACTGGCTGCACCGACACTGAAACCAGCCTTCGTGGTGCTTTTAGATTTGAGCAGATACAGCCGAAAAGCCAAGGTCACTTGCCATCAACAGGCTCCCAAGGCTTCCTGGGTGCAGCCAGGTCCCTGAGGAGCTCCTATTCAGGAAGGAGAGGGAAGGTTCCTTTCCCTGAGGCCGGCCAGGTGACTAGTGCTGGGTCCGCTCCTGTGGCTTCTTACCCGTCAGCGTGCCAACAGTCCTTGGGCTGCGCTGTGAACCTGGTGTCACATGAACGGGAACATAGTCTTAGAGGCATGGGGGGCAGGGCGGGGGCTACCCAGGGGCTGAGGCACCCGTCACCTGCTGCTGCAACAGAAACAGCACTCAGGAAAAATCAACAGGTCAGGACACAGGACATCGAGGCAATGTTTGAGCAAAAGAGTAACAGCTATGGGCATAAAGCGATCAAACATCCCGGGGATGTCAGGATTGCTGGGACAAGATCTGTATTTGTCTTCTGCCTTCCTGAACGAGTTTTTGGTTTTTGACGCCGTTACTCTTACAGGCAATCCCGTGTGTCCTGTGGGAGGTGGAGCAGAGGCCCGGCTGCTGCTGGGCTACGCAGCCTCCCTCCCCTCCCTCCATGTCCTGTAGAGACTGTCTCATCACGTGGCTCCATTATTTGGGTTCTGGGCAGGAAGTAGGACCTGATTCAACATTTTGCTAAGTATTATTTTCACCACACTGAATAGGGTCTTTTTTGATCTGCAACCCACAGCTGGGCTGTGGTTCTCTGAACACAGACTGAACACAGACAGAAAAGCGTCCTCCCGTGGATGTCTAGTGTGAGCTGACCACACGTCCACGTGCATTTGTTTCTTCTCCCTGTGCCGCCCAGAGCTGCTGTTCCGGGCGTGCTGGGTGCTGACGGAGCCGCCAGCTGTGCCCAGGAGTTCAGGGAGCAACACTCCGGTGAGAAAAATGGGCTACTCTGTCTAAAACTTCAGTTTCCTTTAAGGGCTGGTAGAAAGTACAGCAGAGAACTCAAGGCCAAATGTCCACTTGCTTTAAAACCCACCATTGTAAGAGGCTGAACTTCTTGTTCAGTTTTCTTTCAGCTTTTTTAAGCAAAATGTAACTGGTTTTAGTGGTGAGACACGATTATTAACTAATAGGTTACTCTGAAAGGCTTTCCTCCTTAAAAGGAGCCCCAGCTAATAGTTACTCCCTGATGTCGATCATTATCTAAAGCCAAAGAAATACAAAGGTCTAGGCCAGTGAAGATGGAACAGGGTAATGCCTGGACACCAAATTTTTCAAGAACAAAGCACCCAATTGTCTGTACGCAACCTGCGAAGGTCCTAATGGGAAGGGAGCAGGAACCTTTCACTCGGGGCCTTGTTATGCCGGAACCCCGGGGGCCGCTGCCACTGGCCACCTTGGAGCCGAGGCCCTGAAATGAGGGCACAAAGGTGGAGCCAGCTCACCGGCCAGTTCAGGCCTGGGCACAGGAAGCAGCGGGGAACCAGGGCCCAGGAGCAGCACCTTCCCCACTCGCTGTTAGCAGCTTCCCCCTCCCCTGAGCGGGTGCACAGCGGGGCACACTCCAGGAGCTGGTGGCCATTGCACAGGATCTCCATGTGGCCCGCTCTGTCAGCACCGAAGTTCAGACAAAAGAAAAAAGTTAGTTGTCATACCAGGAAGGGCTGGCTGTGGGGGGGCTGGATTAAGTTAAAAAAGAAATCAAAACCCAGCCCAGCTCCCCGCTCCTGTGGCTTCGGTCGGACCCCTGGGGGCTCAGCTGCTCTCTGGATTCGTGGGGGGATTGTGCTGGCTCTGGGACGCCGTGGGGGGATTGTGCCGGCTCTGGGACGCCGTGGGGGGATTGTGCCGGCTCTGGGACGCCGGGAGGCCAGGCCACGGTGAAGCTTCAGAACCAGGTCTGAGTGCCGCGTGTGGACCTGAGGCTGCACACGAATGTGTCTCCTGCTTGAGCACCTGCCCCAGGATCAGGAGCTGTTTCTAGGCGCCGCTAGAATCCTGGGCGGTCGTCTCTCTCCCCTGTTTTTTGGTTTTGCTCATTTGTTACGTGGGGGTTATCTCAGCTTTACTTACCCTGAAGGTCCGTACAAGAATGACATGAGATTTTGTTAACGTATAAACATGTCCATTGCTGATTATCATTAAACTGGAGCCGGAGCCCAACTCATGGGCATTCTGAAGGTTTTAATATCTAGAATTATCCTAGGCTGCTTGCTGTTTCTGGATGCTGACTTTTCTGAAATAATTTTATTTTTATTTTGGAATACTTTTAAATCTACAAAAAGTATAGAGAGCCCCATTTAGTTTCTGCCAATGTCAACATTCAACCTAATTACAGCCCGTTGTAAAAACTAGGAGGTAAATACTGGTCCATTTGTATGAACAAAATACAGACTTGATTTCCCTTGTTTATTTACTAATGTCCTTTTCCTGTTCTAGGACTGAAGCAGGACACCATATTGCATTGAGTCATCATGTCTCCTTGGTCTCGTCTGCTTTGTGATGGTCTCTCTGTCTTTCCTATTCATTGACACTCTGAGGCCATTTGGTTTTGCCTGACAGTTTTTCTCAGGCTTGGACTGGGGCTATGGGTTTTGAGGAACAGTAAAATGCTCTTTTTGTCACATCATATCAGATCAACATGACTTATTACCGATGATATTAACCTAACCACTCAGTTAAGGTGGGGCCTACCAGATTTCTCCACTGTAAAGTAACGATTTCCTTTTCCATACTCCATTCTTTAAACAACAGAGTCACTAAATCCAATCCACACTCCCCAAAGGGGAAGTATCTACATAGATTATTTGGAATTCTTCTGTAAGGAAGACTTCTCTCTCTAACCCACTTATGTGCCTGTTTAATCATTTATTTATACCGGATGGACTTGTGTCTGGTTATTTTATACTTTGGTTTATAATACAATACTGCTATTTATCTTGTTACTCACACCGCTCCAGCTGTGGCTACTGGAGCTCTTTAGTGTGCTCCTTCCAGTGTCCCGGAGCCATGCCCCCCACTGTGTGCTTTTTGTTATTGTTTTGTTTTTCTCTTGAACACTTTCTGACTTCCTAGCTCTAGAACGGCGGTCACCAATCGGTGGTCCATGGACCACTGGTGGTCCGTGAGGTCCGAAAGGTTGGCAACCGCTGCTCTAGAAGATGTTCCAGGCTCATCTTGAGACCCATCTTACACCAAATTCATTGTCCCAGCCCTAGAGTCAGCCATTTCTCCAATGACCCTTGTACCTTTTGTTGAAAAATGGTATGAGAAACCAATAACTGGGCACTGGGTGTGCTTGTTGTTACTGGGTGATGTAGATTTTTATCCAAATAAAATAAGTGAACATGCTTTGCATGAGAGAAATAGGGGCTTTTACTAATTGTGTTACTTTGGGGCACATTGTAATACAGCTTGATATCTGCTATTGTGATCCCTCCAACTTTATTCTTTCTCAAGATTGCTGCAGCTATTCTGGGCCTTTTTTATTCCATATACATTTTTGGAGCATTTGTTCTAGATCTGTGAAATATGCTGTTGGTATTTTAATAGGAACTGTTTTGAAACTATAGATTGTTTTGGGTAGTATGGACATTTAAATGATATTAATTCTACCAATCCATGAACACAGTATATGCTTCCACTTGTTTATATCTTCTATCTCTTTTTTCAATGTCCTGTAGGTTTCTGAGTATAGTCTTTTACCTCCTCAGTTAAGTTCATTCCTAAGTATCTTAATTTTTTCATTGCAGTGATAAATGGAATTTTTTTTAGTTTCTCTTTCTGAGAATTCATTATTATTATTTTTTCAAACATATCCTTATTGATTTCAGAGAGGGAGAGAGAGATAGAAACATCAATGATGAGAGAGAATCATTGATCGACTGCCTATTGCACACCCCACACTGGGGATTGAGCCTGCAACCCTGGCATGTGCCCTGACTGGGAATTGAACCGTGACCTTCTGGTTCATAGGTTGATGCTCTACCACTGAGCAATGTACCCAATATCGGAGCACCTAAATATATAAAGAAACTTCTGGAGTACTTTAAGGGAGAGATTGACAGCAATACAGTCATGGTAGGGGACTTTAACATACCACTGACTTCATTGGATAGATCTTCCAGACAAAAAATCAACAAGGAAACAATGACTCTAAATGACACACTAGATCAGATAGATTTAATTGGCATTTACAGAATATTTCACTCCAAAGCTGCAGTATATACATTCTTCTCAAGTGGACATGGGTTATTCTCAAAGATAGACTACGTATTTAGGCCACAAAACAAGTCTCTACAAGTTCAAGGAGATTGAAATCATATCAAGTATCTTCTTAGGTCACAATGGCATAAAATTAAAAATCAACCACAGTAAAAACACTAAAAAACATTCACACACATAAAGGCTAAATAGCATGTTATTAAACAATGAATGGGTTACCAGTGAGATCAAGAAAGAAATAAAAAACTTCCTGAAACAAACAAAAATGAACACACAACAACCCAAAATATATGGGACACAGTGAAAGCAATCTTGAGAGGGAAATTCATAGCACTATAAAAAAAACAAGAAATTTTTTTTATATACTATCCAACCCTACAACTTAAAACAAAATTAGAAAGAGAACAAGAAGAAAAAGCCCAGAGTAAACAGAAGGAAGGAAATAATAAAGATCAGAACAGAAATAAATGACACAGAGACAAAAAAAATACAAAAGATCAATGAAACCAAGAACTGGTTCTTTGAAAAGATAAACAAGATTGATGAACCATTAGCCAGTCTCAATAAGAAACACAGAGAGAGGACCGAAAAAAATAAATAAAATCAGAGACTAAAGAGGTAAAGTAACAACGGACACCATAGAAATACTAAGGATTGTAAGAAAACACTCTCAACAACTATTTGCCAACAAGCTAGACCATGTGGATGAAATGGACAAATTCCTAGAAAGACACAATCTTCCAAAACTTAACCAGGAAGACTTAGAAAACTTGACTAGGCCAATAACAATGGATGAAATAGAAGCAGTAATAAAAAACTCCCAGCAAACAAAAGCCCTGGCCTGGATAGCTTCACAGGGGAGTTTTACCAAACATTCAAAGAAGAAATAACGCTTATCCTCCTCAAACTATTCCCAAAAATCCAAGAGGAAGAAACACTTCCAAGCTCTTTTTATGAGGCCAGCATTATCCTAATTCCAAAACCGGATAAAGACACTACAAAGAAAGAGAATTACAGGCCAATATCCCTGATGAACATAGATGCTAAAATCCTCAACAAAATATTAGCAAATTGCATCCAGCAATATATTAAAAAGATCATACACCACGACCAAGTGGAATTTCTTCCAGGGATGCAAGGCTGGTACAATATTCGCAAATCAATAAACGTGATACGTGACATAAACAAATTAAAAGACAAAAATATCACATGATCACATCAATAGATGCAGAAAAAGCATTCGACAAAATCCAACACACAGTTTTGATAAAAATTCTCAGCAAAGTGGGAATAGAGGGATCATACCTCAACATAATAAAGGCCATACATGACAAACCTACAGCCAACATCATACTCAATGGGCAACAACTAAAACTATTTCCCTGAGAACAGGAACATGACAGGGATGTCCGCTTTCACCACTCTTACTGAACATAGTACGCAAGTGTTCGCCACAGGGATCAGACAAGAGGAAAACATAAAAGGCATCTAAATTGGAAAGGAGGAAATAAAACTGTCATTATTCAGGGATGACATGATATTATACATAGAGAACTCTAGAGACTTACTAAGTTTAATAAATGAATTCGGCAATGTAGCAGGATACAAAATTAACACCCTGAATGTTGTTGTTGTGTGTGTGTGTGTGTGTGTGTGTGTGTGTGTGTGTGTGTGTTTTACTGAACATTCAGGTTTTGTTTTTTAATATTAAAAAGTATTCTCCTTTCACCCTGGTTAGTGTGGTTAAATGGTTAGAGCATTAGCCCACGCATGGAAGGGTCATGGGTTCGATCCCTGGTTAAGAGCACGTACATGGGTTGCAGGTTTGATCCCTGCCCTGGTCAGGGTGTGTGTGGGAGGCAACCAATCTCTCTCTGTCTCTCTCTCTCTCTCTCTCTCTTCCTCTCCCTTCCTCCCTTCCACTTTCTCTAAAAAAAAAAATCAATGGAAAAAATATCTCTCAGGTGAGGATTAACAACAACAAGAATCAGTATTCTCCTTTCTTCTTTCCAAAGTGGGCATCTTCTTTGTGAAGCATAGTCTCCTAGATCGCTGCCAGCCATTCTCTTCTTCCCTAGATGTTCCTGCTTCTCCTCACAGAGGCGAGGTCTTCCCCAGCCGGAGTCTGCTGGCCTCATGGTCTCTCTGGCCGGCGGGATGCAGTGAAGGTCATTTATATTAGTCCTGGGACTGGCCTGTGAGATGACCGGCATCTCCCACTGTCTCCTCGGAAGCCAGCCGTTGTGGAAAATGTGCGGCCACCCTGAGCCTCTCATGCTGTGAGGACGCCCACACTGGGCCGCACAGAGTGACAGCGGCCGCTGCTGTTCCTGCTGAGGAGGCTGCCCTGCGAGCAAAGAAGCCAGTCTCAGCGCGGAGGCCCTGCAGGCACCACGTGGAGCAGAAAAGCCACCTGGCTGAGCCCCGTCCTGACTGCAGAATCATGAGCAATAATAAATGGCTGTGGTTTTAAGCCACTATGTTTAAGGGGTCATTTGTTATGTGGCATCGATAACTGGGACTTCTTTGCATACACTTTTCTTCAGAATCTCTGTTCTCCTGAAAAGGAGAAAGATTCTTCCAGGCTATTTAGGGCCCGTGGTCGTCCAGTGCCTGCAGATTTCTCCACGTTTTCCTACCACGCGAGACTTCCGTTTCTTAGCGTGTTTGTCCTATGTGCTCCCCTTTCTAAGCTCATGCTCAGGTCATCAGCCCGGGTGAAGGCTCCGGGGCGTTGCCCCTTCTCAGCTGAACCACCACCTCCACTTTGAACTGTCC
>NW_005871661.1:274184-294073 GCF_000147115.1 Myotis lucifugus
AGCTGATCCGCAAAGGATTTCTCCTGCGCACAGGGCCCTTACCTGGCTCCAGCTAATATTACTTAAATTAGGGAGAGGGAGTCAGATGCTTACCTTCCAGACACCAGGCTCGCTCCTGGAACACCAGCCTGGTTCCAGACAGCAGCCAAAACTGAGGGCGAGGAAAGAGGAGGGAACCGAGCAAATAGCAACGTATTAGAGAATGCAGAACCCCAGGAGGGGAAAGAGAAATGGCATATTGTTACATTTCCTACAATTACTAAAGTTGATACTTCCTTAATTAAAGTGGTCACATTTTGTAAAAAATAACACATAGATAAGAGTAGCAAGAATAGCATCATCAACTCTCATGTCTCTATCCCCGCAATTCAACAAATATTAACTCACGGCCAGTCTCATTTCATCTGTCACCTCGCCTAGTTCTCCCCCACCCCAGGTTATTTAGAAGCAAAGTCCACTCCTAAGATATGTTAACACATAAATTCGTATTTCTGGTTCCTTTCCTTCGCAGTTCAAGACGGTATTATTCAGAGCGTTCATTTATAGTTTCACGAATTGAGAAAGGAAAGCAAACATTTGAGCATGCTCTCATTAAACTTTCATAAAAACAGCATTACTCACATTTTGTTTCAGTATGTTTTTCCTATTACATTTCTGAAACCTACGCACAGAACTCCTTTGCGACATCGGTGGCATTAAGCAATAATAAACGAGTTTCCCTGTATCAACCAGTAACGTTGAAATGAAGTAGGCATTTAGCTGTTAATATTCAATAATTCCAAAATTACACAGGAGTAGAAAGAATAGTATGGTGGACCTCCATGTCCCATTTCCCAGCTTCAACAGCCATCAACTCAGGGCCAGTATTGTTTTCTCTCTCCTTTCACCTGTCCCCTCCTTTCTGTCTTGTTGGGAAGCAAAGCTCGGTCGTAGCATCTCGTCCATGAGCATCTCACTGTGTGTCTCTCAGGGGTCATGACTCTTCGGAAGTAAGATCATCGAAAAGCCAACCCAAGCAACAGCAACCGGTCCCTCTGCTTCATAGTCAGATGGAGATGGCTGTCACCAGAAGAAAGGCCCTGTCTCCTGTGGGTCCTCAGACTCAGAAGCCACGCAGCCTGCAGTCCTGAGACAACACAGGCCCTTCTTGTCCTGAAGCTCAGGACATCCTTCTGATAGCATAGTTACAAAGAGCCCTGACACTTCGGTCTTCCCAGGGAGGGTCACGGCCCAGCCTAGCAGCTTGTCTGAGAACTGTATTTCTGATGAATTATGGCTCTTTTATGACCTTGCCCTGGTTCTTGGCACTGGCTGCCTGCTGAGTGCAAGCTTCCTTGGGCTCTTTTATATAAAAGCATTAAATATTCTAGTGGCCCTATAGACACAGCGAGAGCGGCTGAAAGATGCCACAAAACACACTTTCTTGTAAAAATAATAAATCGGGTTGATTATGCGGCTAAACTGAATCACAAGGACCTAAGTAAACTTCATATCACTACAAAAATATGTACTGTGGATTCCTAGGCTTAGAAAGTGAATCCTCTTTCTCATTCCTCTTGGGTTAACAAAGATAAAGGTCAGTGATAAGGAACCAGAGGTGGGTAAACAAAGATAAAGGTTAGTGATAAGGAACCAGAGCCACGGAAGTATAAGTAAGCCTTTTTTTTAAAGAAATAATCTAGTAGTTCATCACTCAATCCAGAATCCCGTGTCAGTCAATGTTATCTGTTCACCCTGTGCAGGCTATCTGGGTTGTTTTCAGGTTTTGCTGATTGTAAGTAGAGCTGCTCTAACGATTCATGTACAGGTTATTATATGATGTAAACATAAGTTTTCTTTTTTGAGGGCAGTTTCTCAATCTTGTCTTCCCTGTTGACATTTTGAGCCAGATACTTCCTTTTTAGGTGGGCTGCCCTGAGCGTTGTGGGATGTTTTTAGGAATATTCCTGGACTCAACTAAGAAACAGATGACACGTTCCCATTAGGATGACTCAGGAGAGTTTAATAACTGATTTGAGGAGGTGCAGGGGAGCCACGGGGCTAGGGCAGCACCCAGAGCTCGAGACGGCAGCGGGAGGTTTGGAAAAAGGAGGCAGGCAGTGGCTACTGGGTCCCAGAAGAGAGAGCTCTGTAGACAGGGCCACCTTAAAAGGAGCTGTGACCTTCAGCCCAGGAACACAGAATCCCAAGGTGATCCCACAGGAAGGCAGGCAGGGGCGAGAATATCTCTCCCTCCTTCCCCCCTCGCCCTCAGCCTCCAGCAAGAGCTCTCTGCTCAGAACCTAACTGGACCCAGAGGGCAAGGAATCTACAGCAAGTTACTTCCGGACCCAGAGCAGTTAGGAGAGTAGAGCTGGAGAGGTGAACAGAGGTGAGCAAATCCCATCTCTAACCCCGTGACAGATGGTCATCAGCCTTGAGCCCAGTCCATCTGACTCAAGCTGCCCACTTGGCCCCATAGAGCCCCTGCAAGCCCCTGACTGCAGACACCGTTCCCTGGCTGCCTTCCCAGACTCACACTGATTTAAAATGGGCAAGAGATTTTAACAGACTTCAGTAGAGATGATAGACAGATGGCAAAAACAAACAAACAAAAAAACCTGTGAAAAGATGTTCACTATCATTAGCCATGAGGGAAATGGCCCTTTTGGAATGGCAAAAACTAAAAAATACTAACACCAAGTGTTGGTGAGGATACTGATAAGTGGGTCTCATACGCTGGGAATGTAAAGTTTCTTATAAAGTAAAACATACATTTACCATGTGGCCTGGTCAATTCTATCTGAGTTATTTACCCTAAAGCAGTAGTTCTCAGCCGCGGATGATGTTTGTTCCAACAGACACTTGGCAATGTCCACAGACATTTCTCTTGTCTTAACTGGGCGAATCTAGGGGCATTTATAAGTAGAGTCCAGGGATATTTCTAAAAACACCCTACAATGCTCAAGGCAGCCCCCCTAAAAAGGAAGTATCTGGCCCGCAATGTCAACAGGGAAGACAAGATTGAGAAACTGCTCTCGAAAAAGAAAACTTATGTTTACATCATATAATAACCTGTACATGAATCCTTAGAGAAGCTCTACTTACAATCAGCAAAACCTGAACACAACCCAGATTGCCTTCACTGGGTGAACAGATGACAGATTGTGGTACATCCACACCGTGGAATACTACTCAGCGATGAAAAGGAGTAACTGTCGACACGTGCAGGAACTTGGCTGACTCTTGAGGACATGCCAAGTGAAGAAAGTCAGTATCCAAATGTTACAAATTGTATTATTCCATTCCCACAAGATTCTCAAGAAGACAAAGCTATGGTGATGGACACCATGTCGCTGGTTCCCAGGGGTCAGCGGAAGAGGGAGAGGATGGCTACAAAGCCACACATGAAGGATTATTTTAGGCTGGTCAAATTGTTCTGAGTCTTGGTTGTACTGGTAATGACAGGATGCTATCAATGTGTTGATATTCATAAAAGTATACACTCCTATGCAAGGCCGTTTTGCTGTATAATAATTAAAATGCATCATCTTTCTATGTACAGGCTCCTCCTCTTGGTTATTTCGAACTCCAGGCTGCGAAGGCTACATCCTCTAATGGTTCCCTGTATTGAACCCTTGTCCCTGCTGTCCTCCCACTGGTGTCCTCCCACTGGTGTCCTTGCCCCTTGCCTTCCTAGCTTCCCGTAACAGTGTGCGCTTCCCTCTGTTACACATTCTGCCTCTTGGTGTCATTATTTGCCCACATGACCATCTCCCTGACCACAGCGTGATCAGGAAGGCAGGACCTGTGGCTCGTGCATCCTGGAATTTCAGCGGTGCCCAGCCCAGCATCAGGGCTCACCGTGCACTTGCGGGACTGAAAGCTCAGGGAGCCCGGGTTCCCCGGGGCGTAAGGCCACTAGGACCAAGGGCAGAAAAAATGGAGGTTGCCTGCGATTTCTGACAAGTAGGCAGCCCATACCCATGGCCCAGGCTGCATAATAAGCAGGAAGCTGAAGCAAAAGGACCGAGTTGGACCTCTAGTGTCAGAGAAGATGAACAAAGCTTATTAATGCACGGCGGTACCAGCGTGATACCAGAACAGCTTCCCCAGCAACAACCCAGTTCTCTCACTGTGATAAAGTGCTCTGCCTTCTGCCTCAGACTTTAGCCTTTGGGGATCTGCATTGCTGCCTGGTAAAATTGATGGGCAGTGGTACCATCTCTTAGTTTAAGGAAATTCTCCCAGCATTAGCAAAAAGTATTGGCTTTGCAACTTCTAAGGGCATTCCTTGAAATAGGAACTTAGGAAAAATTGGGCCAGACTGGAACGATGCCCATGTCTATTGCATGCAGCTCACCTGCCCAGTCTCCCCAGTGCCACCAGCTCCCGGTGAGCTCATCACCTTCCAGAGGTGAGACCGTTTTACTTATTTCACTGGAAATGGGCGGAGGGGTCACCTTTGGTGTCCCTTTCTTTGTTTACCCAAGGAAGTTGTTCATATCAGACTTCCCTTCCAAATGGCCTGCACTGTTCATTAATTTTTTTTTATTATTTTGTTCTAAATATTTTATTGATTTTTTACAGAGAGGAAGAGAGAGGGATAGAGAGCCAGAAACATCGATGAGAGAGAAACATCGATCAGCTGCCTCCTGCACACCCCCCACTGGGGATGTGCCCGCAACCAAGGTACATGCCCTTGACTGGAATCGAACCTGAGACCCTTCAGTCCGCAGGCCGACGCTCTATCCACTGAGCCAAACCGGTCAGGGCTGTTCATTAATTTTTTAAAAAAATCTAACCTCCTCAGTATTTTTTTGAGGCTTCTTACAAGCCTCTCTTCTTGAGAAAGGGGACAGGCATGGCAGCTGGGACTTTCTGGTAGCTCAGAGGACTCTGGGAGAGGGGGGTCAGGATGAAGGGGACCGTTTCGTTCTGAGTCTTTGGACACTGAGGAGCCCACCCCACGCTCTGGCAGAGGAACCAGTTTCTCTCTGGGGGCCGAGTCTCACATTGACATCGTGATGGCCATGTGCTGGCGTCCTGGTGATCAAATGTGGAGGGCGTGGTCGGAGGAGAGACAACTACAGACAGCCAGACCCTAGGTGTGTCCTATCTCATGCCTCATTGGAAAAGCCTAACCATACCTATATCCAAATGTCAGAAAATAGTGCAGAAAACTCCTCTGCAGGAAACAGAAACTTGACAGGCCTACAGGAGACGGGAGGGAAAGCTCTGGTGCAGGTAGCCGGGAGACAACTTTTACCAGCCTGTTGACGGCCCCCGGGTGGGGGGAGGACACATCTCAGCTGCTTCAGGACGCTGAGGGGAGACTGACAGGGAAATGCTCGCTCTTCGGCTTGGGGGCTGTCAGCTGGCTGCAGAGCCGAGTTTTCCTGCATTGCTGTCCTCCGGCAAGCCTCCCTCTATCTGTGGTGTTGCAAGACCCTGGCCTTACCGTGCCCAAGGGGATGGGGAAATTCAGAAAGCACAGCTTTGCAGGCAGACAGAGACTACTCCCTCCTCCGCAGTCCACTGTGTAGACTGGCTCTGAACCACACCCTCACTTTATGCAGACAGGTTAGGCATCTTGGGAAGCTTTCTGCTAGGTGCTTCTCTCTGACTTGTATTAACCCAGAACTGGCCGTGACTTCCTTCCTCCCAATTTCCCATCTGTCCTTCACTTTGCAACCACCACCACCACCCATCTGTCTTGGTGAACTTGGCTATCCTAGGGACTTCACAGAAGTGGAATCATACAGTATTTGTTCTTTTGTGACTGGCTGATGTTATTTAGCATAATGTCTTCTTTAATTTCTTTCTTCAGTGTCTTTTACTTTTCTGAGTATAGGTCTTTTACATCCTTGGTTAAATTTATTCTTAGGTATTTTAGTTTAGTTTTGCTATTGTAAATGGGTTTGTTTTCTTAGTTTCCCTTTTGGATAGGTCATTATCCTATATAACAAAATGCTAATATGCAAATTGTCCCCTCAACCAGGAGTTCAACCACCTTCAGCCCCTCCCCAGGCCAGCCGGGCCCGATTGGCCCTGATAGGGGCAGGCTGGCCGGACCCCACCTGTGCACACATTTGTGCACTGGGCCTCTAGTTGGTATATAAAATGCAACTAATTTCAGGATATTTATTTTTTATCCTGCTACTTTACTGAATTAATTGATTGGTTCTAGTAATTTTTCAGTGGAATTTTTAGGGTTCGCTATATACAGTATGCTGTCATCTGCAAATAATAACAGTTTTATGTCTTCCTTTCCAATTTGGATTCCTTTTATTTCTTCTTCTTGTGTGATTGCTCTGGCTATGCTGAATAAAAGTGGTGAAAGCAGATATCCTTGTGTTGTTCTAATCTTAAGGGTAATGCTTGTAGTTTTAGCACACTGAGTATGATGTTGGCTGCATGTTTGTCATATATGGTTTTTATTACATTGAGTATGTTCTCTCTATTCTAACTTTGCTGAGAGCTTTACCATATATAGGTGCAGGATTTTATAAAATGCCTTTATTGCATTTATTGATATGATTACGTGGTTTTTGTCCTTCATTTTCTGTATGTGGTGTATCATGTTTATTAATTTGTGGATATATTACCAACTTTGCATTCCCAGAATAAATCCTACTTAATCATGCTGAATAATCTTTTTAATGTGTTGCTGGATCAGTTTGCTAGTATTTTAGCATCTATTATCCATCAGGGATATTAGCTTATAATTTTCTTTCTTTATAGTGTCTTTATCTGATTTTGGACTTAGGATAATGCTGGCCTTGTAATATGAGCTTAAGAGTCTTTTTCCCTCTTAAATTTTTTGGAATAATTTGAGAAAGTTGGGTTTTAGTTCTTCTTCAAATGTTTGGTAAAATTTACCTGTGAAGCCATCTTGTCCAGGACTTTCATTTGTTGGGAGTTTTTAAAAAATTATTATTAGTGCCTCAATTTCATTAGTTGTAATCTATGTATTCATATTCTCTGAATCATCCTGATTCAGTTTTAGAAGATATGACTTTAAGAAATTTATCCATTTCATCTAGATTGTCCAATATTTGGCATATAGTTGTTCATATCATTTTCTTACAATCCTTTGTATTTCTTTGATATCAGTTGTTACTTCTCCTCTTTCATTTCTGATTTAATTTATTTGGGTACTCTCTTTTTTCTTGATGAGTCTTGTTAAAGGTTTGCCAATCTTTTCAAAGAACCAGCTCTTGGTTTCATTGACCTTTTTTATTGTTATTTTAGACCTATTCTATTTATTTCTGCTCTGATCTTTATTATTTCCTTCCTCCTACTGACTTTGGACTTTGGTTGTTGTTCTTTTTCAAGTTCCTTTAAGTGTAAGTTATATTGTTTATTTGAGATTTTTCTTGTATCTTGAGGAAGGCCTTTAATGCTATGAATTTTCCTCTTAGGACTGCTTTTGCTGTGCCCCATATATTTGGGGTTGCTGTGCTCTAATTTTCATTTGTTTCAAGGTATCTTTTGATTTCTTCCTTGATATCATTGTTAAGCCATTCATTGCTTGCCACCAGATCTTTGTGTGTTTTTCAAGTTTTTTCTTGTGAGTGATTTCTAGTTTTATACCCTTATGGTAAGAAAAGATGCTTGATATTTCAATCCTCTTAAATTTATTGAGATCTGTTTTGTACCCTAAAATGTAATCTGTCCTACAAAATGTTTCATGTGCTCTTGAAAAGAATGTACATGTTTCTGTTTTGGGGTAAAATGCTTTGAAGATATCAATTCAATCCATCTGATCCAGTGTGTCATTTAAGGCCACCATTTCCTTATTGATTTTCTGTCTGGAAGATCTATCTATTGATGTCAATAGGGTGTTAAAATCTACTACTATGATAGTATTACTGTCAATATCTCCATTTATGCCCATCAAGATTTGCTTTACATATTTAGGTGCTCCTATGTTGGGTAATAAATGTTTATAAGGATTTTATCCTCTTGTTGGATTGCTCCATTTATCATTATGTAGTGTCCTTCTTTGTCTCTTATGATAGCCTTTATTTTAAAGTCTATTTTGTCAGGTATAAGTACTGCTACCCTTATATATATTCCATCCCTTTGGTTTTAGTCTGTGTGTATCTTTCATTCTGATGTGAGTCTTTTGTAGATAGCATATATATGGGTCCTATTTTCTTATCCATTCAGCTACCATAAATCTTTTGATTGGATCATTTAAGCCATTTACATTTATAGTAATTAGTGATCGTTATGTATTTATTGCTATTTTATTTTTTAACTTGTACCTCTGCTTTTCTTCTCTTCTTTCCTCCTCTTCCTTCTCATTCCCTCCTCCTCCCTCCTCTTCCTCTTCTTTCTTTTTCATCTTTAAGGAGGTCCTTAATATTTCTTGTGCTACTGGCTTAATGGTAATGAACTCCTTTTGCTTTTTCTTGTCTGGAAGCTCTTTTATTCTCCTTCAATTTTAAATGATGGCCTCACTGGATAATAGTCTTGGTTGTAGGTTTCAGTTTTCATCACTTTGAATATTTCTTGCCAATCCCTTGTGGCCTGCAAAGTTTCTGTAGAGAAATCAGCTGACAGTCTTATGGGGGCTCTCTTGTAGGTAACTAACTATCTTTCTCTTGTTGCTTTTAAGATTCTCTCTTTATATTTAATTTTTTGCATTTTAATTTTGATATGTCTTGGTGTGGGCCTCATTGGATTCATCTTGTTTGGGACTTTCTGTGTTTTCTGGATCTGTGTGCCTTTTTCCTTCACCAGGTGAGGAAAGTTTTCAGTCATTATTTCTTGATCCATTGCCAACTGTTTATTTCTTCCAGTGTAGTCTTCATTCAGATATTGTGTTCTTAGTTTTGGACTTTTTTATGGTTCCTATGTCCTGTTTCATGTTGTTGTAGGTCTCACTAAGTTTCTTGAGCATCTTTATAATGATTTAAAAAAAAATTTCATGCTAATCATTTGCTTGCCTCATTTCATTGAGCTCTTTTTCTGGAAATTTCTCTTGTTCTTTCATTTGGGGCAAGTTGGTCTCCCCATTTTGGCTGCCCCTTTGTGTTTGTTTCTATGTATTAGGTAAATTTGCTATGACTAAGTCTTGGCAGGGTGGCCTTAAGTAGTAGGTATCCTGTGGGACCCGTGGTGCAGTATCCTTGATCACCTGAGCTGTAATGTCCCTTGTGTAGATTATGTGGGTGCTTCTGTTGTAATTAAGTCTTGATTGTTATTGGCCGTTCGTGCATGGGGTCAACCTCCGGCTTGCTGACTGTGAGGATCAACCTCGATCCCTGAGTACAAGCTGCTGGGCAGGTGCTGACCACATGAAGCAGAATTCACCTCAGCAGGGTCTGATGCCTCCCAAGATCTCCCTTGGGATATGCCACTTGAGAAGCTAGGTGGATCCTGCTCTGATATTGTCTGAAGCTGGCCTCTGGGTGTGTTGCTTCTGGGCCTCTTGGGAGGGACTCTGGTGCAGGCCAATGTCAGTCACTGCCTATGACTGGCTCTGGGCAACCTGTTTGGAGCTACAAAGCAAGCCACTGTCTGTGGCTGCCTCTCCTGGGCCTCGGTGTGCATGAGAAGGACCAACCTGTGCATGAGGGCTAGCTTTTACCAGTACCAAGCCCAGCAGCAGGCCAGCAAAAGCCTCAAGGAACCCCAAAATCTGCCTAAGCCTTCCTCTGCTGCCAGCTGCCTGTTAGGCTTAGTCACTGAAAGAGCCTCTGGTGGCACTCAAGTTGCATGAGATAGATTCTCAGTGAGTCACCTGTTAGGGACAAATAATGTTCACCAGATCAATACAGGTTCAAACTCACTGCCAGTGCTGGGTTTGAGCCCACTCAGCAAATGTCTCAGGGTATTTCAGGTCTAGTTGCTACCCACTGGGTACTTGCACATCTTTGCGATGGGGTGAGGTCTCAGGGCGTTGTCAGGGTGAGACCAGTAGAGTTTATTAGGCCCCAAAAGATCAAGATTTGCCCATGTAAAGGGAAAGCTCTGAACCAGTTGGGTGTGCGAGGTCAAAATGTCCTCCATTCTAGAGCCACACAACTCAGTTACTCCCTGAGTTTGCCCAGACCTCTACACCCTAATCCAGGCACCTGACTCCTCAGCAGGGCACAAGCTCTGCTGGGTGGGATGACAGGAAGTCCAGAGGGTGGGGCTATGGCATTCCCACAGGCTGATGCCATATGGAGGGAAGTGCTCCACCGAGGAAAGATGGTATCTGCAATGTGGGAGAACTCAGCTCAGGGATCCTGGTGGCTGTCCCTTCAGCTCTCCCCCCAGAGCCACAAACCCCAGTCTCCTCTCATGTGACTCTAGTCTGCTCTGCCCTCCTTCCACTGGCACCCAGGGTGAGTGGCTGTAAATGAGATTTTGTGCATTGGCTCTTTAAGAGCGTGCCTGTGTCTCTAGTGGACTACTATCTCTCTCTGGCAGACAGAAGCCCTGCTGATGTTCACAGCCAGATATTATGTGGGTGCCTCTTCCTAGCTCTGTTGTTCTAAGCTGGGGAGCCCAGCTTGGGGTGGAGACCCCATATTTCTCAGGGAAAATCTTTGCAACTGAGATATCCCTCCGGAATCTCAGCTGCCACCCATGGGAGCAGGGCCAGCCCTTTTTGCATCTCTGCCCTTCCTACCAGTCTCTTTGACTTATTCTATACGTCCGTCCTTGGTTATAAGGCTCTTTTCAGCTAGTCTTCAGTTGGTTATTCAGGGCGATTGCTCTATATTTTAGTTGTAATTCCTGTTTGGTCCTGTGAGGAACGTTCATCTACTCTGCCACCATCTTGGGTCTTTAAAATGCTAAATACCAATATTCCAAAGTGTTATTAGTGAAACTACAATCTTTCCAGAAGCTACATGGGGGGAGGGGGGGGAGAATTTTGCAGTTAAGCATTGAAGAACTACTTTTTCTCTTCCTTCTAGAATTTTAAAATTACAAGTTCAATTTCCTTAGTAGTTCTATGGCTATTCAAATGATCTATTTCATATCGAGTATGGTAATTTGTGTTTTTGAGGAATTGGTCCATTTCCTCTAAGTTGCCAAATTTATGTGTGTAGAATGTTCCTAGTATTTCCTTATTATCATTTTGATGTCTACAGGGTGTGTACTGAAATCATGTTTCATTCCTAATTAGTAATTTGTGTGTTCTCTTTGTTAGTCTTGTTACTGATCTCTTCAAAGACCCAACTCTTTGCTTCATTGTTTTTCTCTGTTTTTTTTTTTTTGTTTTAATTGCATTGATCTTTGCCCTTGTCTATCATTTCCTTCTTTTTGCTTTCTTTGGGTTTATTTTTCTCTCTATTTTTTAGGCTCTTACGGTGGTAGCTTAGGTTATTGATTTAAGGCTTTCCCCCTATTTCTTGTGAGCTGCTTTAGTTCTATCCACAAATTTGATATATTGAATTTTAATTTTCATCCACTTCAATGTATTTTTAAATTTCATTAGAAACTTTAAAATTTTTTAAGGTTTACTTTATGTTTCAAGTTAAGGTCTAACTTGGCATATGTTCCGTGGGCAGTTGGAAATAATGTAGTTTGTTACCGAGTGCAGTGTCTCATAAATGTCTACTAGATCCTGTTTGTCAATGGTGTTGAGTTTTTCTCTGTAATTGTTCTACCAGTTAATGAGAGGGGTGTTGAAATCTCCAACTATAATTATGTACATGCTTTTATTTTCAGATCTATAATGTTTTGCTTCGCACATTTTGCAGCTCTGATATTTGCTGTGTACACACTTAACAATGCTATCTGTATCTTCTTGGTGAATTCACTTTTTTTTATCCTCATGTAATGTCTCCCTCCATCTGTAGTAATTTTCTTTGCTCTGATGTCTACTTTATGTGATATTAATATAGCCACGTTTGCTTTCTTTTGATTAAAGTTTGCATAATAAATTTGCTCTAGGTATTACTGGAACAACTAATAAAAAAGCTACTCAGAGAGACGTACCCCAACATGCTATAGAAAAATAAAAATGATACTGTAAAAAGTGCTCAAGTACTGCTTAGCCAAGAAAAACAGAGAACAAACAGAAAACAAAAACAAAATGGCAATCTTAAGTCTATCAATAATTATATTAATGTAGTGTTCTTAATGCAGCAATTAAAGACAGAGATTGTATTTAAAAATATGAACCAATTACATGCTGTCTACAAAACCATATGTACATAGATTAAAAGTAAAAGGATGGAGCAATATTTCCAGTTCCCATCTGGGCACAGGTGTGCCTGGTTATGGGCAGGGGAGCTGCCCAAGTGTGAGGGCCGAGCTCCGCTGCCTTGATTAGGCCCCCTCAGTGTGACTTCCCACGTGGCTTCAGTGCTCACATGCCCTTTGCTGTGTGCAGGGAAATCTGCTGCCCTCAACCACATGGCAATTCTGTCAATGTCTGGTGTTCCTGTCATTGAAACTCCCTGAAAATAATGCCCCCAATTCAAGGTAAGTCACTCAAGAAAAGTCTCCTGGGCACTTCAGCATCTTGAGAGCCCCTGCTCCCTTCTTCCACTAACTTCAGTCCCTTCTCCCAATAACTCCTGCTCCCTTCTCCCACTAACTTCGGTCCCCTTGGAGTCAAATTTTGCTCTTTCCCACAGGTGGCTTTCACCAAACCCTCCTAATTTTCTTATTTGTCTCAAGCCATGTCCTCACCTGCCCTCCACCCTGTCTCCTAGAACAGTCTGAAATGAAATCTTTCCCCAACAGCTGTGCAGGGAGGAAGGGGGACAGAGTGCTCAGGCAGGGACACCCTCCACGTGTCCTGAGCCAGGCCTGCAGGCCAGGTCCCCAGAGCGCGTGCTCTCCACGCTCAGGGGAGCACTGCTTTTTCCAACACTGGGATGCCTGCTCCCAGCAGTTCTCCACTTAGAGATTCACTCTGATGATCGGTAAAGAAGTGTCAAGAGCAGAGTAGGTGTACTGGCCTCACCGATGCTGCCACTCTCCCCTATAACTGTTTGCTCTTCTTAACCAGGCACAGGGCGGGCTGGCACCTGATGGCGTTTGGCCTGGGAAAACACTGGCCCATGTCCCCTGGCAGGAGGTCTTTGTGAAGGAGATGGATGAAGGGCGCAGAGCAGAAATCCCTATGCCTTTCTCTCCCCAATTCCCCACCAACCATCTCACTCTCTATCCTGACCCCTGGCCTGGACACCATGCTCTAAAGCAATTCTAGAGCAACTATGAGCTGCTGACAGCTTCCGCTGGGTTCCCTCTCAGAGATACCTGATTTTGACCTTGACCTCTAGAAGTCAGGGACGCTTTACAAGCTAAAGGAAGGAATGCTGTAATTCCAAGAGAGGTACAGCATGCTGGGAAAACATGCCCAGCACAGCCAGAATGGCAGCTCTGACCACCCCTCCCCTGGAGAGGCAGCTGTCGGGCCCCTGCTTTGGCAGCCTGCTCTCAGGGCATGCATGAGTGCACCCGAAACACTCTATAAATGGAAAACTCAGAATACAGCTCTCGCACTGACCCCACCAGTAAACAGAGTGGAGCCCACACTGTTGGTTAATTTAACTTCCTGCAGAGACAGAGGCTTGGTTCAAATGCCACCCACCTCCCCACTCCTCAGTGAGGCTGCCCTAAACCCATGCTGAGGCGGGCACCCCAGAGGAGTGCTCCGCTGGCAGCCTCCCTTCCCTCCCTCTCGGCACTCAGCCCCGGGCCGGCCGATGTGCTTGCTTCGTGGGGTGCGATAAAGTGCCTGTTTCAGTTATTAGTTGGGAAGCTCCCTGAAGATGAGGCCTTATTGATGGCTCTGCTGCCCCAGAGCCTAGCACAATACCTGGCACATAGTAGGTACTCATACATGTTTCAGAAGAGGCACCGTGGCAGATGGTGCAGACAGCCACCAAAATAGCTCCTCTGTCGCCTTACTGCGGAGCCTGGAATTCTACCATTAGGCCTTTATTCCTGTAATTTACAAAGTTAGTGCTATGAACCCAAGATTTCATTCCAAAATCACAACTTCATTGGGAGGGAGAACTGCCACTGAGGATTTGGAGGATTGGTTTGAGATGAGCCCTGTAGAACCTTGGTACAGGGCGAACTTGTGAGGAATAAGGGGATGGAGGCATTCCGGGGCCCCAATGGCGCAGAGACCCAGGCATAAGAGAGAAACACTTATTACCAGAAGGCTAGGTCTGAAATTTGATTTGTGTGTCACGTGTACCTCTTTTTTTAAAAAAATGTATTTTATTGATTTTTTACAGAGAGGAAGGGAGAGAGATAGAGAGTCAGAAACATCGATGAGAGAGAAACATCGATCAGCTGCCTCCTGCACATCTCCCACTGGGGATGTGCCCACAACCCAGGTACACGCCCTTGACCAGAATCGAACCCGGGACCCCTCAGTCCACAGGCCAACGCTCTATCCACTGAGCCAAACTGGTTTCGGCACGTGTACCTCTTTTCGCTTATTAAATTTAAAAAAAATTGAAACATATTCAGGTGAGCCAGGTACTAGAAACACACTTCCCGGCACATACTGGTATTCAGCACACATTTATGGAATGACCTATCTTAGGGACGTGGCCAGCCACACGCTCACTTCTCTCCGCGTGGCTCCAGCGGGCAAGGAGCAGGGTAGGTGGTGGGAAAAGAGCCGGGGATAAGGACTGGGCTTCACACTCGTGGACCCTGCCGCCCTCAGGATCTGGGCCAGCGGAAGCCACCACAGCCCTGGCCCTGTTCATCCGGCACTGGGTTTGGAAATGCAGTTAAACCCCAGATGACAACCCTCTTCTGTGTGGGAGGCAGATCCCATGACCAGCCCCACATGGCTGAGTGGAGGCTGTGGGCAGGCCTGTGGCGCACACAGGATATCGGCTCCTGCCTGCTGCTCAGGGGCCCAGGGCACCCGCACAGGCAAGGCCAGGGGCCACCATGGAGTCAGTGGACATGAAAGAGCCACTTGCAGAGAGAGGACTGCACTGGTCACAGTCCTCCCTGCCCTTGATGGTGCTTGTAACTGAGTATCGGCTGCGAGGCTTGGTGCTTAAACTAGCTACCACCTACACGCGCTGAGAAAAGGAAGAAAGAGCAGTTAGAATGCAGGAAAGAGGGAAAAACCCCACCTCGCCCACTCGACAGGCTCGCACAGCCGCTGCCAGCCGCCCCGTGAGGCAGGGACAGTCCCCTGCATCGCCTGCCTCGGAGCCGGGGCTGTGTGGTGAGCTCCCATCAGGCTGAAGAGGCTGAGGCGTCCTCTAAAGCACAAAAACAGGCAGAGACCCTGCCAGGGGGCCCAGCTGTGTGGAGGCCGTGGGTGCAGGGGCGGGCCGGGGAGAGGGGACGAGGAAAGAGTCTTTGCGACAATGGCAATTTAAGGGACACCGGACAACTGGTGTGCGGGGCTTTCTAAACCTTCTGTGGGAGGGGAACCAGCGGAGCGGTCATGCGGGAAAATGTCTTTCTCCTCAAACGCAGCCATTCCCATGCAAGTTACAGTCGCTTCTTGTCCTTGTGAAAACCGGCAGCCTAAGAGCCCAGGCCCCCTCAGCTGGGAGGAAAGGCCTGCTCCTGGGATGAAGTTGTGTTTGTAAACCTGGAGGACGGAGGGGCTGCGTCATGTCATTCACCGGGGACTTCTGGTTTTAAGAAGGACTCAAGTGTGTCCAATTTCCTAGAACATCATTAGACAGAGAAAGGGCTTGGTCAGGCCCAACCAGAGGTGGGGGCCCTGGGGGAGCGCGGCCCGGCATGCTGCCACCCCCATCTGCCCAGCATCCCCTGCTTGGGGCAGCGTTACTATGCGGCAGCGCTCCGGCCCGCCTCCCTCGTCAGCGGCGACCTCCTGGGGAATGTCTGCGGCTCCCCTCCACCTGGGCCTCAGCACCTGGCCACTGTGCCACCCGCTCCGACGGCCGCACCTGCCAGCAGGCTGACGGCAGACCCGGAACAGCTCTGCGTGTGCCTCACACCGCGCCCCAGACGGGCCCCTCTGCCTGCACCCCACAGCCAGGCTGGAGCATCGTCACCGCTGCAGCCGGGACGGCCCTGCCCAGCCCGCAGCCTGGGGAACAGAGACCCAGATGGTGCTACTGTTGCCATGCAGGCAGCTTGGTTCTTGATACTGTTTCTATAGCCGAGGGCTGTGATAGCGGGTCCTACCACACGGGGTCTCCAGCCGGAGGCCTCAGGCGCAGTGGGCCAGCACTGTGAGCGCAGCGTGCGGAATGTTCCGGGCACTGGCTCAGCGTCACTGGCGTGTGAAAGCCTTGCTCTGAGCCAGCCCCGGTCTCTCTGTCCTGCTCCAGTTCTGAGATCAGCCAAGCTCCTTGGGCTGGCTCTTGCCTCCTGTGCAGGGAGCGGCACTTAGGAGGGTCACTCCTGCCCAGGCCTCCTGCTCGCTCTCCTAAGGAGGCAGGGAAGCCTGCAGGCGCTGGCCTCGGGAAGGCTCATCCCCAGAGGCACCCAGCTGGGCTGCTGCCAGATGCGGACGACTCTGAGAGCCACATGAGGAAGCTGATCACTTCTATTTGATTTAGAAAATGATTGCAGACTTGCACTGAGAGCCCAGTCTTCCTGACAACTCCTCCCATCGTTTTAAGAGGAGACAGTTCTGTGGGGTGGGGTGGGGTGGGATGGGGGTGGGAGTGGCGCTGGGGGGGGGGCGGGCAGAAGCATCTTGGTCAAGCACTGGAAGCCCAGCAGGCAAGGCAGAGGCGTTTGACCAAGGGAGGGATTGTGGACTTGACTGAAAACCAGGCTGACCCAGTGCCCTGGGGTGCCGACAGTCATGGCTGATGTCGGTCATCCAAGCCTCGTTCTCATGGTGCCCCTTTCACTCCCAAGAGCCCAGGTTTGGATGACCCGCTCTGCGATCACCCTCGTCCATGGCCAGAGGAGTTATGGCCAGAAGCGAATGCAGAGGGCAGCGCGACAGGGGCTTCAGGAGGGTGGACTTGGAGAAGGAGAGGCGGGCAGTGAAGGGCCAGGCTCGTCACTCTCCAGCCTGTTCAGAAAGGCAGGGTTGCTGGCGATGTCCAGGCCCAGCCTTGCAGTGTGTGTGGGTGCTGGATGGGTCCCTGGACTCATCCAAATCACCTCTTTTCCCAGAGGAGGAGAAAGGGCTAAAACAGAGAACAGCGACCTGCCCACGGCCACCCTGGTCAGGAGCTGCCCGGGGAGCAGGCCCAGGCGCTCTGCTCTGGGACAGAGGAAAAGGGACGACTCTGAGAGACGCTGTGAAGGATGAAGAGATGTCCGGGGTCTGGCATGGCAGCCCCAGGACAGGGGAGAGTCACAGACTGTCCCATGGCTCTGGGCTGAGGAGGGAGGACAGAGGCGGGGGCGGGGCTGAGACCTGCGGAGATGCTGGGTGTGGGACCAGAGCTGATCTGCAGCCACAGCGGAGTGTGGAGCAGGGGTCCTCAAACTACGGCCCGCGGGCCACATGCAAATACAAATATTGTATTTGTTCCCGTTTTTTTTTTACTTCAAAATAAGATATGTGCAGTGTGCACAGGAATTTGTTCATAGTTTTTTTTAAACTATAGTCCGGCCCTCCAACGGTCTGAGGGACAGTGAACTGGCCCACTGTTTAAAAAGTTTGAGGACCCCTGATGTGGAGCGAGGCGGTGGGCTCTGCCGGCCGTGGCAGCGAGGGGCCAAGCAGACTCCCCGCCAGTAGAACTAGGACTGAGAGAAGAAACAGGAGAGTGTGGAGGCGGAAGTAAAACGATAAAGTCTGAATCTTTTGTACGGTTCAACTAGTGGTGAAATCTCACTGACAGGCAAACCCCAGGGACAGCTGTCACGCCCTCAGCACCTCTGTCCTAGCCCCTTAGCAGGGTTCAGGTGGGGGAATCCGAAGGTGCCAACAGCCTTGACCTCTCCTCGGGAGACGGGTGAACCTCGCCGTGGAGAAGCGAGCTCCCTCCTGTCCACGGCCTCCGGAACGGGTGTGCTGGGCAGCGAGCCGGAGCTACTCGGAGCCGGCCACACCGGTGGCTCCATCACAGTCTCACCGCCCGAGTGGCTCTGGTGTGGTGGGGAGCGGGCTGAACCTGGTCACCGGGGTGGGGGGTCCCGGGAAGAAGCCCAGCCCAAGGGCCCCAGTTCCCTGCCGCTAACTCGAGGTGCGGTGGTGCGGTCACTCACCCCACCGCCTCCTCCCGCTCCTCCTGGCCATCAGATGAAGGCTCCTGCCTCTGCCACCTCCAAGGCTTCAGACCATGTGCCCTGACCTCACTTGGCAGGAGGCACAGCTGCATGTCGACCTCCTGCAGTGGCTCTGCGGCCTGCACCCCACAGTCAGACTCCCTGTTCACAGATCTCAGTGACCTCTGGCCGTGGAGGGATGCAACAGATTGCATGCAGAGGACCATTTTAAAATCATCATATTCGATCCCGATGAGGTTGAGTGCCCGCAGGTAACCTGCAGTGAACAGCTCACCCCCGTAACAGACACGCCACTGCAGGCGGGGTGTAGCCAGTGCCCACCGTCACCCGAGCCAGCCGCCCCACATTTCAGCACAGAAGCCCTGCACACCCCTCCCGCACCCACATGGCGCGCTCCAGTGTCTGACATAAAACCTCAATCTCCTGGAAAAAAAAAAAATCACAAATAGTTTCAGTATATTTGAACCGAGCTCACATCTTTCTTCAGTGAAACTGCTTTGATGACGCCTGTTCAGATATCTGCAAATATTGAGAAAACGCCCACAGACGCCGTCCCGGCTGCCACCGTCTCACCGTCTGCAGAAACCAGCGTGGGACACGCACGCTCAGTGTCACTGCAGACAGGCACGTGCCAGGCGGTTAGACCCACGCCTGGAGGTCTGGCCCCTGACGCCAGCTCCAGGCTCGGCCCTCTCTACCCGGCGTGACCCGAGACGCCCAGGTGCCCTCGCTGCAGGCGCACAGGCTGTCCAGGCAGCACGGCAGGCGCGCAGCACGCAGCACAGTGAAGACGGGAAAGGGCAGGAGCGATGCTGGACAGGACAGGAGGGCAGCGGCCCAGGCTGTGTCCCTGACACCTTGAAGAGTGACGGGGTAAAGAGGTGAGTGTCGGGGCTCCACGGCTGCTCGAGGCCCTGAAACACTTGGGGTGCCAGGCTTAAAGGTCCTTGGGGAACGGGCCTCCGTGGGGAACCAGCACTCAGTGTGTGAAACCGCAACATGCCGAGAAGGGCTGATGCGGCCGAGTCTGTGCCATGATGCCAGGTCTCCCAGGCAAACCCAATGGATTTGGTGTCAGCACTTCTTTATTAGAAGATTAACATCACTGAAAGCAAGAAAAAAAAAAGGCAGACCAGAAATATCACATCTTAGGCAAATGAGCTGAAAATCCCTTCCAGCGACACCCTGTTTTTTCCACTCCCTTCTCAAGTCAGAGGACACCTGGCATGGCGTGGAGGTAAAGAAACGGAATTCCTGGCGCACACGGTTTCCTGAGGGCGCAGAAAATAGTGACATCACGGAAATTCGTGCGCCTCCAGGCCGGCCGGCCCGCGCCCGTGCCCAGGTGAGAACGCGCACCTTCGCTGTGAGTGGAAAAGCACACACGTGCCTCTGTGATTTGCTGGTCAGTCCCTGCCGTTTTCTGCCTCAAAGACAACGTTTTATGTAAATGCACGTCGGGTGCTGGCCAGGTTTTCCACCCTTTGGCTCACCTGTGTGCACAGCTGAAAGGTAGGTGACACCCCCCCCTGTGCTGCTTGGTCATTCAGGAGGGGATGAAAGGATCGTTACCCAGAAAAAAAGAAGCCTGTTTACATTCCAGGTCAAGGAACCTCCGACCCAGGCCTCCCTTTCCAGGGGTGAGACCCTGCAGCCTCATTTGTGCAGCCTTCCCCACGGCGGCGAACAGTGAGGCTGCGGCAGACGCGGGGCGCAGGGGACCTTTGTCTTAATTAACAAGCGCGGTGAGAGTCAGGGAGTGCGACCAAGCCTCATAAATCTGCTGAAAG
>NW_005871661.1:295308-297481 GCF_000147115.1 Myotis lucifugus
CCCGGGACCAGCCCAGCGCACTCGCCCGCTCACAGCTAAGGAACACGCCAAGTCCGCTGTTCTGACCCCAAGAATGTCATGTTTATAGACGCAGGTATTTTAATGAGAATGGTATCAGCAGCAATGACTTCTCACTAGTTAAGCATTATCGGGGTCATTTTTTATAATTTTCAGTGTTACTTATGAATAAAGTTCTTCAGACAGTGTTCGTCTCTGGTAAATTATGCTGCGCAGCCTTAACGGCTGTCGGCTTTCTCTTGTGCTGAGAATTTCCTCGGAGTCTAAACGTTTCCTCTTGTCCAATCACAGTGCTCAGGACACACAGAGGGTGGGCACCGCCAGCACCCATGTGATGTCCATGGCTGGAGCCAATGTGAATCACACAGAATCTTAAGTTTTAAAAAATTAAACATTTTAAAAAGAGTTAAGAATTGAAGCATGATTTGCTCTTACAAGTGGCTTGACAGAAAGCTGGAGTACGTGCTGAGAGCTGAGCTCTGTGAGGCCCCGAGGCGCTGCCTCACCTCCTGGAGCACACAGCCCCCAAGAGGCCCGGCCCCACCGTGGGCCCCGCTTTGGACCTTCAACGTGACATCGTTTCGTGTGACAAAACCTTGGGCCCTGACTATTGTCAGAGTAAAGAATTACCTGCAACTTCCTCAGACGATCCTTTAGGAGCCAGCTCTCTTATTTGGTGAAGGTCCGTGCTGTGACTGGGACTCGAAGCACTTGCTACTTGGCGGCTCGGTTCTTGCCCCCTCGCCCTCTCTGATGCCCACCTCCACGCCTCCCGTGCCCACCACTGGACTCCACTGTGACATTCCTTGTTGCTCAGAAGATGTGGCACCCAGCTGAGCAGATGATACCTTGCATTTTACGTCCAATCTAAACCAGTTGGCTCCCAGGCCTCACCCACCCTTTCTTCCCCCATGTTCCCATTTCTGGGGGACTGTCACCACCAGCCACCCCACACCCACAAGGCTGCCGACTCTCCCTGCACAATGTCTTAGGATGCGCCCCTGCCCCACGGCACCGGTGCTACTTCCCCTCTGCAGACCCCTTCTAACTTGGTGCCCAGCCTCCCTCTCCCACCACCTCGCCCACTGCTGCCGCCATGGAAAACTTGGCACTGCCGGGCCGCATGCCTCGCCCCACCTCCCGGTCTTAGCCCCTCTTCCCTGGGGCAAACCGCGCTTTCTGACAGATCCTCACTATCGCTACTCCGGGCTCAGGCCTTGGCCCACACAATCCTCTCCCTGTCACCGTCCACCTGGGAAACCCTACCCCTCTCCCAGGCCCAGCCGGTGCAGCGGTCACCAGCGCAGGCCTAGTCAGATGGACTGGACTCGAGGTCCTCATTCCACCACCTCCAGCCGCTGTCCTCAGACACCTCACTGCTCTCACCGAGCCTCAGTTTCCTCGTCAGTCCTCCGTGCAGACTGGGCCCTGGCGTGAGGAGGCCTGGGAGGCTGTCTCGGGGAGCAGATTGGCGTTCGGCACCTTTAAGAAGCTTTGTCGGACCTTCCCGGCCACACTGATTTCTTCCTGTCGACACCTGGGTGTGACCCGTGCACACCGGGTGTTCTTCTTAGATCTTTCTTTAGTGTTTAGCTGCGGGTGCTGACCTGTCTCAGGGGTGAGACTGTGAGCTCCAGAGGACACTGTGTCCTCTGTCCTACGACCCGGTTTTGTGAAACTGGACTGCAGTGCATGTGGGCTCGGGCCCCGGCTGCTGGGGGCCATGGGTGAGCACCTCTCGCCCTTTCTGCACCAACAACAGCCAACCTTCCAGTCAGCCAAGCAGAAGCCGGGCTGCCGGCCTCTGGCTGTCCCCCCGCCCTGGGTGTCAGGGTGACACGTGCTCTGACGCCAACAGCCCTGGACTCTCTGACACCCACTCTGACCGCCCCTGAGCCCGGAGAGAGGGGCAGGCACCGCGGCAGTTCCTCTCTGAGGCCTGTGCAGTCACGCTGCCTGACCCCCATTCACTACAACACGTTGACATTTCACTCCTGCTCCCGCCTCCCTCCTCAACTTAAGTAGGAAAAAAACACTCAAAATGAAAGCATTTGTGGTCTCTGCTCTGTCTTTGTTGCAGATTCAAGGGCTGGCTGTCCGGTGAGAGGGAGGGGTGCGCAGAGCAAGCTCCTGCAGGCCAGACCCCCGCCACCTC
>NW_005871661.1:300129-337755 GCF_000147115.1 Myotis lucifugus
GATGTGAGTGAGACCCTTTGGTGCTGCATCTTAGGGCCTGGATAACTGGTTTTTGCCTGCATGGAGAGGGGGTAGGTGCCCGTCCAGGGAGGGGTGGTGGGGATGAGCAGGGACACCCTCTCCAGGCAGGCAAAGGGCCAGTTTGGTCAGGCCCTGGGATGGAGCAGCAAAGGGTCTCACTGACATCTTGGAAACCTCGTCTGAGCCCTGGGGGAGAGATGCAGAGGACTGGCCGCCAAGTTCCAGACGTGAGCAGTTCTGCAGGGGAGGGGGCAGCCGCGGGAGGGGCCAAGCCCTGTCAGCAGCGTCTGGGCCCGGAGGACAGTGGCTTTCCTCTCTCCAAGCGTGAGCATCGCACGCCGTCTCCTCTTCCTCCTCGGGGTCTCTCCTGCAGAGCCGCTGGGAAGGGAGCCACCTGCAGTCTTGGCTCCGGTCAAGCGTGACTGCATGAGACTCAGCCACAGGTGTCGTCCTGGGCAAACGCGGCCATTCACTTGGAAGAGACGAGAGCACAGCTCTCTGGGCCTCCTCTCTGGACCCACGGTCTCTTGTGTGTGTGGAGGCTGCCATCCTCAGATGACGGGTACTCCCCACTCATTCCACGTGGCCCAGCTCACCAGGTGCCACTTGAGAGAGAAATTCTGAGTGATTTTTTTGGGCAAAAAAAGAAAATCACAATAAATAGCTTCGTCGATCTCTAATTACACTGACGTAAAGTGAAATTTCCCATCGAAATGTCAGTATCTGCATCTTGATGCACCAGACCCGGGGTGCCGAGCGTCAGGAGAGGAAGGCGAGCACCGATGAGACCCTCGGTTTGTGTTACCTCGCAGTCGCCTCCCCTCCGCCCCCTCCGCCCGCCCTGTGCCACTTTAAGCGTATCTCACCCCGTGCCGAAAGATCACCCCTCAGAGGCTCGAATGCTCCTTTTTTCCTCTCCTGTTCTCACGTTTCTGAGTAAAAGCCATCATTTTCAAGTTAATACAGCATTATGTTTTCTCTGCAAATAAAATCCCATAACTCATAAGCAGAGAGAGAGACAACTTCAGCACAGGAGACACGGGGCTATTTTTCCTCCTGACATTTGGGATCTACGCGGGGTTAAAAATGATGTTTTTATCTCCGGTGATTTATCAAACTCCAGATTTCATAAAAGATTAACAGATGCACCGAAGAAAGAATACATCATCTTAATGCTTCGTTTTGACACTGTGGGTATCTAAAAAGCATGTGTCTCAGAGATCTCCCCTCCAAAAACCCCACCGTCGCCGCGATTCACACATTTAATTCTTGTTTTTAAAACACACCCGAAGTGAGAACTGGCCAGGAGGCACCTTCAAGACAATGGTCACACTTGAAACATGCAGATTATTTATAGACAAAACACTCCAAGAACTGAAAGAAAATCTGGTCACCGCCAGGCAGTTGCTTTTCTATGTTTTTCTGCAGCCCATTTTGGTTTTTGTGTGGGTGGCTCATGTGAACTCAAAGGTTATTTGCTCAATGTTTTGTGAGACTAGAACATGTTGTCCTTTAGAGCCTAAATTTAAGTGTATGTGTGCTGCAAACACGGTTCCCTCTAGGGCAGGAGCCCCGGGGCCGTGTTTTCTATATGAAATCCCACCTGGAATTGCTGTGATAGATAAGAGTTCCTCTGCTCCTGCTTCCATCAGTGTAGAAGGTCTTACTCTCAATAGAAAACTCACAATGTGGAGTTACACAGTGCACACGGCTTCTTTCCTCTTTGTGTTAGCTCTGCCTGCCCACTGGGTGCTGACCAGCCTGGTTTTGAAACTTCCCAGGCTCCAGGCTGTGGGGTCAGCGTCGATGCACATTAGCTCTCGGTGGCGCAGCACACAAGGCACCAAGGGGCAAACCTGCTTCACAAGCAGGGAGGGCTCAGGTTCCTTGCCTCCGTGGCGGTGCTGAGCTCCCAGGTCAGGGCCGACAAGCACTGAGGGGCCCCGTCAGCCGGGCAGAGGGCAGCCGTCTGTTGGGAGCTGAATCTTCCTGGTGCTGTGTGACCCTGGATAACGTATGTAACCTCTCTGTGCCTCAGCTTCCTCAGGTGGAAACTGGGGAGCTGGTGTCCTTTCCTCACTGCTTTCGTGGGGAGTAAGCAGTGCCCCGCCATCACATTTTGCCCAGGCCGTGTGTCGGCTCTCCCACGATTCTAAGGCCCCAGGGCTCCCACACTTTTTTTTTTTTCCATTTAATCCTCACAGAAAGCCCATGAGACAGAAAAAATAAGAGGCATTATTCAGAGTCAAACACAGTAAGAGTCCTGAAAGGCAGTCAGGCCAGTTTTAATACAGGCAGGTACGTACTGAGTAAATACATACAAGGGGGAATGCCCGAAAGTTTGGGAATGCTGGAATTCCGGCTCCCATGTGTTCATCTGTAGGAAGAAAGCCCTGGGAGTGGGGTGGGCGGGCTTCCTCCATGCCCGGTGCCAGAAAAGCCTGCTGAGCACAGCTCCAGGGTCCGCCGGGCGGGGGTGAACCCAGCACCACGCTTCCTTGCATGGGGTCCAGGCATCTGTCTCCCTCCCCCCCACCCCCCGAGCCTCGGTTTCCTCCTCGGGCTCTGTGAGGTCGTGGAGAAAGAAAGGACAAGAGCCCCTTGGTGAGCGGGCCCTGGCACGGAGGAGACACTCATCCACGGGAGCAGCAGCTGTCATCACAGTCACCGTTGGCCGATGTCATCTGGGCCCAAAAGATGAGTGACATTTTATCAGCAATCGGCCGAGCATGGAGGTGGTGGGCAGACTGCCTTCCAGAACTTCCTCTCTTCTTGGTCCATTTGCTGATGAGGCACAGAATTAAAACCCAGTGTGGCCCGGGGCGGCCTCTCCCAGGGTTCACATGCTGCAGAGCTGCAGCTCAGTCCAATTTCTTCTTTTTCCTTTTTCAGAGCCACCACCTGTGTTGGCACAAAAGACCCTCACAGTCCCCACCTCGCCAGGCATCTCCCCCGGATCTCCCTCGGCCTCCACCCGTCTCTCCCTCTCCCCGGCGAGGGTGGTGCTAGGCAAGTTCTGTGGTCAGGAGTGAGGGACCCCGGGCCTCCACTGCTCTCAGGAGTGAAGGGTCTGAGGTCCGGCCACGAGACCTTGATGGAGAAAACAAAGCCACACACGTTCCTCCCAACGCCAGGGCCTCGAAGAAGCTGGTCAGGGGATTCTCGGCCCTCCAGACGCCCTAACCTGCTTCTGCCGCCACAGAATCTAGGGGAGCCAGACAGAGAAAGGTCAGCCACAGGGACAGCTCCTCCGTCCCTAGACCACCTACTCAGGGTGCTGGGACTGCTCTAAAGATTGGTGTCCCCTGCGGAGGTGCCCACGGGAAGGGATGGCACATAGGTCGTCACAGCCAACGCCCTCCTTCCCACCCGCCAGAGCTCCACTTCCAGCAGGAAACAGCACAGAACCTGTTATTCAAAGACCAAGGTGTGTGGTCTGTGACCTCTGCCCCACCTGAGGTCAGTTTCGTCCTTCTAGCTGGAGGGCACAGGTCGGGGGGCTTCTGCCGCTGAATGGAGGACAAGGACCGAAACTCACACGTGACTTTTGGAGGAAGCTGGCATTCTATTTTTCTGAGCTTGCAGAATGTAATGCACATTCAAGGTGATGGTAAGTATCCTATATGATAAAAGCGTAATATGCTAAGTGTCCAACCAATCGATTGACCGTTCAGTCAGCTGCTCAATCAGTCACTATGATGTGCACTGACCACCAGGGGGCAGATGCTCCCATGGGTAGGTTAGCTTGCTGCTGGGGTCTGGCTGATTGGGACTGGGCAAGAGCTGGACATGCCCTGGAGCCCTCCCACGGTCCCTCCCCGGCACTCTGGCCCCCATTAGCCCCAATCACTGGCCAGGTCGAGGAACCCCGCCTGTGCACAAATTTGTGCACCGGGCCTCTAGTATTTCCATAATTTCCCAGAAGATGGATGTCAAGCTGAAACCATAGCAGGGTGACTGTGGTTTGCATAAAGAACACAGGGTCCCATTAACAACAGGGAGGAAGGTGCTGACCCCCTGAGGAACACTGCAACGAGCCCTCGTGGAGCAAATATAGAGATAGTGCTTTAATAACACACACCACCACAGTTTTATTAACAAAGAAAGTCCTGTTTGGAAATAAAACATCCCTGAGAGGAGCCTGAAATTAATCCTCCAAGAGGCAGAAACCCACACGATTTATGTATCCTAATTATAATTACAACTTGCTCTTAACTCAAACATTCTAAGTTATTAGTCTCTTTATTAAGAACCAAAAAAGGGACTTCCTGCAGCATAATGAGCCCGAGTCACAAGCTTCGAGAAGGAGAAGAGAAAACAAGAGACAGTTCTGCACGGAGCTGGAGGATGGTAGATGTAATTTATTTAATAAAAGTGCTTAGCTGAGGAATTGGTACACCCTTAGGGGTTCAGACAGCTCCACGCTTCAGAACTGCTATTTCTAGGGCAAGATAAAAATGTGTATCATAGGAAAATAACAATTTATCATTGTAATGGTCACATCCCACTTCGGAAACCACTAGAGACTGCTTAACATTTTTATTTCAAACACGGTTTTCCCAGTCCTCAGGTGACACACGGATACGGATGCCAGAAGGCTTTTCCCCATTTGTTCCTAATAAAAGCGGCTGGGTCCCCAGCTCATTTTCATCTGGGGTGACGTAAAGGTCTGCGCATTCACAGACTGATCCTTCCCTCCCTCCTGTGCTCCTTCCAACGTCTCCAGGGGCACCATCAGGCGGTCACCGAGGATGGGGGCTCCTCTCCTCCCCCCCCCACCTCCCAGGCCTCTGCCGAGGGTCCGGGGCTATTGAGATGCAATGACATGCTGCCCGCCTTCTTCCCGGGTACCGCGTGCTCTGTGCGCCTACCTGGAGGACGCAGTCTGTATCTGACAGGCCTCCTCGTTAGCGATGGATTTCTCTTCAAAACGTTCCCGCGATCTGTAAATGTTGCCACTGAACTAATTCTTATTGTTTTTCTTCTGTTACTTTATACAGCCAGAGCCTCTTCCTTTGACATTAAACTTGAGGCCGATTTCCTGGAGACACTGTTGGTTACTAACCAATAAAAGGTCTGGGTTTCTTCTGTGCTGTGGCAACATCAAATCCTTGCTGCTTCTTCCTGGTGTTAAGGCTTTGTACACTGGAACCGAACCTGTTTAGCTTTTCTCTTTTTCTTCCCCTTAAGGAACAGGGATCCAAATGCTCCGTGTTGGCTATGGGAACGAAGGTTTTGGAGCATAGTGATGAACAGTAACAAAATGTTTTCACTGGACACGAAGTACGGGTCAGATGCTTTCAAGGGTCTTCTCAGGGGCCCTACAAGGTAAACCTCCCAGCATCTGCATTTTGTAAATAAAGGTGCTTGAAGGTCAGAGAGGTTAATTAGCTCAGCTGCAGTCACAGAGCTGGTGGGGGGTACAAAAGGCCTCTGAACTCAGGCAGCCTGACGGGGGACGAACCCTCCACCCGCTCACCGAGCTTTCTTACGCTCTCACCCGTGGGACGAGCGGCTTGGGGTGCAGCGGTCAGTGTTTCTAAGGCGAACGCACGAGTTCGTGATTCTTCGAGGCCCTCTTCAAATTGGTCCCACCTCTGAATGTCTGCAAGCTTTACACCCAGTGCCCACATGGCCCATCCTCGTCTCCTGGGAAGCGTGAGAGCCGTGGCCAGTTCCCAGGGGGAGGAGCCCAGACGCCGGGACCACGGCAGTCCACACGGAGTGGACGAGAGGCTGTCGCCTGGGGTGCTGCTTCCTGTCAGCCTGACCCATCCATCCGAAAACATGACCCACCAGCGGGAGAGGGGGGCTTACAAGTGCCCCAGGGGTGAGGTTGGTGCTGAGCACCAGGGCAGCCCAGGAAGCAGACACCCTGTGGGCTCCGGGATGAGGCCTCCAGGCTGGCGTGGACACCCAGGCCCCCCGCCAAGAACCGTGCGGACAGTCCAACCTCTGCACCCTTTGGCTTGTAGCTGACTTCCGCACAGAGATCTCCCCTGAGAGGATGGAGCGGGTACGCGTGACTCGGCAGCAGGGTTTTGATTTGTGGTGGGAACTCGGACTTTCTGGTTATGCATCTGAGCTTGATTAAGGTGAGTCAGTTCCCTCAAGTCTCATTTACTGTGGGCTGAGGACAAATGGAAATTTCTGGGTCTGGGAATGAGGGCACCCCATCCTGCTCCTGAATAACCTGTAGGGAAGGTCTCTGCTCCCTCAGTCCCTCCCCTGGCCCCAGGGAGCCAGAGATGGAGGTCCATCAGATCAGAGGTGCTATGAGGCTTCACCGGGTCGGTCCCCGTAAAAGGGCGGGTCCCAGGGGTGGTGTGCCTGAGGGCTCCCCCCCGGTGAGGCCCTGTGCACTTGGCATTCACCTGCACACTCCTCTCTAGTCCTTCCCCCTGACCCCGCGTGCTGAGCTCACCACAGTCCCCAGGGCTGGACTGCCTGTGCCCACACTGCTCTCTGCGATCGCCCTGGTCAGCTCTGAGAAGGGTCCTGGGCAGCCCACTGCGATGAAGGACGTGGCACTCTCCCTTCCGGAGCTGTTGGCTGGGAGGTCGCTGGGACGCAGGCACCCTTTCCTGGGTCACTGGCCTGACTCCTAACAGAAGCCAGGAAGGACTCCACCCCTGAGACAGTGCCCACGGAGGCGGACTGGGAGCCAGGCCCTGAGCTGTGGGTGACCCCGCCTGTCCCTGCCGTCCTGGGTCAGCAGGGAGCCTGGCTGATGGGGAGCCCCACGCAGCAGCCACACAGGGCCTGCCTTTCTCTTTCCTGCTCCCCCCGGGGGCGGGCATGACGGTGGATCAACGCATGAGTCTTGAGGTTAAACCACAATTTCAGGAATAATTGGGCATATCTTCATGGGTCTTACTCTGTCTTCAATGTGTCATTTTATTGTATGTGATGTTGCCTTTTGAGGTCAGAATATACATTCAGGGCTTCTCACCCTCAGCACCACGGACATTTGGGGCAGGAGCGTGCTTTGTTGTGGGGCTGTTTGTGCTGTAGATGTCCCTGCCCCTACCGATTAGCAGCCACTGCTCAGAGTGACAACCCAAAATGTCCCCGCCGTCCCTGCACGTCCCCTGGAGGGCACCCCGCCTCTTGTTGAGACCACGGCTCTCAGAGGCTGGCCCGGGCCTTCAGCTTAAGCAGTTGGCGCTGGTACTTGACATCCTCCAGGCAGTGGTTCTGTGCAGAGGCCCTCCCTTTATCTGGACGCACCTCCCCTTTGTTTACATGGGAACGGCTGTCACAGCTGGGCCGAGGGCCACCGCTGCGGCCCCGACGTCTGCCAGCTGGCTCCTGCCAGGCTGCTGGCGGCCGTGGGTGTCCAGGGCACTGCTCCTGGGGTTCAGTGTGGGGTGAGGTACTGGGGGACCCTGCATTCAACAGGAGCTCAGACTGGCGCAGAGACTGTCTTTTCCCGCAGTCTCCTTCCCAGTCTCCTAACCTCTGAGACCGTCCATCGTGAATATGCAACGAGGCCGCTGACCTCTGTGGACCTGCCCCAGAGACAGGCAGGCAATGTGGGGCAGATGCGCGTTCCAGGCCCCGAAGACGTCCTCCTTCTTGGCCACCACCCGTCAGGTTGACAGAAGAAAAAGAAACACTGATGTTACTCTGAGAGCACGCAGGTGGAAGCAAGGCACATGCACACTTCAGCACGCCCTTACGTGTGGGCGTGTGGCAGGCTGGCCTCGGCGACCCACTGAAGCTATTTATTAGATGAAGAAATGCCACAAGTGTTTGTGTCCAGTTTACATGAATTCCTCACACATATCAGCGTGGCCACCACCAGGTGCCAGTCCTGGACATGTAACAGGCAAAGAACAATCTGAAGAGAGAGCATGTGCAGGGAGAAAGTGAGATTGTTTAATCAGCCACTCACTGCCTGAAGAGTCCCAATACCAGAACGAGCTACTTAAATCTAATCAGCTGCCCTGGCCCGGCTCAGTGGTTGGAGCTGGGCCTGCACATTGAAGGGTCGCAGGTTCAATTCCCGGTCAAGGGCATGTACCTGGGTTGCAGGTTCCATCCCAGCCCCTGTCAGGGTGAGTGCAGGAAGCAACCAATCGCTGTGTCTCTCACATCGATGTTTCTCTCTCCCTCCTTCTCTCCCTTTTATTCTCTCTAAAAACCAAGGGGAAAAATACCCTCCAGTGAGGATTAACCAAAGAAATCTAATCAGCAACAAAACCAACACACCGTCTCCCCCTCCTTCCTTCCACTGTAGTCAGGAGCGTCCACTTGTTTTCAAATCGACTCCTCACCGCCTGCTGCAGTCCAGAGCTGGCACTGGGTAGCGGTCTGTTTGACATGCATCAGAAATGAGCCCTGAACATGGAAACAAACTTATGGTCCATTAGGTTACATGTTCACCTAACGAATAGCTTTCGCGGGTCCACTCTGTGTGAGGTGATCTTTCAGTCACTCTAACAGAGGAAGGTTTTTTTGTTTGTTTGTTTTCGCTTTGTTTGTTTTTTAGTTGGAGAGGAATGAGGAAACATAACTGGAATAAAGTGAGAATGAAGGAAATACCGGAGCAGGAGAAAGATGCCGAATCACGGAGCTGACAGTTAGTCGTGCAGGTGGAGTGAAGGGCAGATTCTTATCTGACCAGAGTTAAATTTGGCACTCCTGACTTTTCTGGGTTTCTTCTTGCCTTTCTTTGTTTCAAAACCTAACAGTTTGCTATTTAAACTTTTAGCAATTCTTTTTTGTGTGTGTGTGCAAAGAAAGAACATTCAAATAGAAGGTCAGACTGTATCTGCTCCCCACTTGTTGTGGGCTCAGCCCGAGCCCCGAATGGAGGGCAAGCTGTCCCCCGCAGCTCCCAGGTCCCGGGGGGCCTGAGCACCCCTCCTGTGACAGAGCTCTGTGCCCCTGGAAAGCAGCGTTGCTGAAAGCCGGCCCATGTATAATTCAGCAGCCACCTGGGGCAGCTGGCACAGCGTGGAGGAGTAGGTCACGTGTGCCTCGGAGTCCCCACTAACGGGGGCGTCTGAGGACACGAGGGAGAGAATGTCTGACTCCCTGAATCAGTATCTCTGCATCAGTGTCACGGTTACACCCGACAAGGCTGGAGATTTGCGACTCACCAGGCACAGCCCACAGGGCATCTCCAGCAGAGGCGAGGACAAGAGCTGGCAAACACTCCGGCCCCAAACTCTGCCAGCACACCGCTGAGGAAAAGGCTGGCCAACCCATGCCCGAGCCAGCAGCCAGGCTGCCTACACCTGCCCTGGCTGCCCCACCACTGCAGGGGAGAGGGGAGGGATAGCACATTGTGCAGATGTGTCCAAACAGAACTGGGGGCACTTCTAGGTTTACACTCCGCGTGCAGAGTGGGTCTTTCCCGGCCTGACCCACAGGAAAGCAGGCAGAGACGGCTGACGGGACAGAGCGGAACCGGCCTGACATGGACTCGGGGGAGGGAGGTGCATCTTGCAGAGGGCCCTTTGCAAAGTCTGCTGTGACTGCACCCCTCAGAGAGTACGAGCAGAAAGAAAAAGCAAGTCCAAGTGGAGGGGAAGGGCCCCTGAAGGCCTGCCAGTCAGCTTCCCACCACATGCCGGCACCACAAGCTGCTGCGGACCCGCTAGAGCAGCTCAATGTCCCCTCGCCCCCCCCCCCCAAACAGCGAGGCTGGCATGACTCCCCCGCCCCAGAGGATGACACCCAGGACCTCAATCACTTTAACAGAAAGGCAGCTTCGCTAGGGCAGATGCCCAGGAGAGCGACAGGCTGAGAAGTCTTTATTCCTTTAAAAAATATATTTACTTTTCAACTACAGTTGACACACAATATTAGATTAGTTTCAGGTTTCCAGCACAGTGATTAGACATTTATGTAACTTATGAATGGATCACGCCAATAAGTCTAGTACCCACCTGACGCCACACATAGTTATTACAATATTATTGATTATATTCCCTCTGCTGTACTTCACATCCCTGTGACTATTCTGTAACTACCAATTTGTACTTCTAAATCCCTTCCCCTTTACACCCATCCCCCCACCCACCTCCCATCTGGCAACCATCAAAATGTTCTCTGTATCTCTGCGTTTGCTTCTGCTTAGTTTGTTTGTTTATTTTGCTTTTAAGATTCCACATATAAGTGAAATCACATGGTATTTGTCTTTCTCTGTCTGACTTAGTTCACTCAGCACAATATGCTCTAGGTCTATCCATTGGATGGCAAGATTTCTTTTTTATGGCCGAGTCATATCCCACTGTATATATGTCCCACTTCTTCTTTATCCCTTCATCTATTGACGGACACTTGGGTTGCTTCCATATATTGGCTATTGCAAATAATGCTGCAGTGAATACATGAATTCATATGTCTTTTCAAATTAGTTTTGTTGATTTCGTTAGATAAATACACAGAAGTAAAATTGCTGGGTCCTTCCTTTGTCTTTTGTTATAGCCCTTGTGTTAAAGTCTATTTTGAGTAGCATTATATTGCTACCCCAGTTTTGTTTTTCATTTCCATTTTCATAAAACACCTTTTTCCATCCCTTTGCCTGCAGTCTGAAGTGAGTCTCTTGTAGGCATTGTAAATAAGGGTATTGTTTTCTTATGCATTCAGTCACTCTAGGTGTTTTGATCAGAGTATTTGGTCCATTTACATTTAAAGTAATTGTTAATGGACTATTGTCATTTTATTGTTCCTATTTTCTATCTTTTTTCTACTACTTCTTAAAGAAATTCCTTTAACATTTCTTGTAATACAAGTTTGGTGGTAATGAACTATTTTAGCTTTTTCTCTCTGGGAAGCTCTTTATTTGTCCTTCAATTCTAAATGATAGCTTTGTTGGGTAGAGTAATCTTGATTGTAGGTCCTTGCTTTTCATCACTGAATATTTTATGCCAATCCTTTCTGGCCTGAAAAGTTTCTGTTGAGAAATCACCTGACAATCTTACGGGAGCTCCCTTGTAGGTAACTGTCTCTTTTGCTGTTTTTAAGATTCTCTCTTTGTCTTTAAACGTTTGCATTTTAATTATTATGTATCTTGGTGTGGGCCTCATTGTTTGGGACTCTCTGCACTTCCTGGGCTTGTATGTCTATTTCCTGCATTTGGTTAGAAAGGTTTTTCATCATTATTTCTTCAAATAAGTTTTCAACTCCTTGCCCTCTCTCTTCTCCTGTGATGCGAATATTGGTATGTTTGTTGTTGTCCCAGAGGTGCTTAAGCGATCCTCATTTTTTTAAAAATTCTTTTTTGTTGTTGTTGATCTGATTGAGTTTTTTTCTGCTATCTTATCTTCCAGATCACTAATTCCATTCTCAGCTTCATCTAATCTGTTGATTCCCTATAATGTATTCTTCATTTCTGACTGACTTTTTTTTTATGTTGTATATCTCCATTTTTATGTTTCCTATCTCTTTGGTGAAGTCCACACTAAGTTCATCTATTCTTCCCCTAAGTTCATTGAGCATACTTATAACCACTGTTTTGCATTCTGCACCTCATACATTGTTCATCTCCATTTTGTTTAGTTCTTTCTCTGGTGTTTTGTTCTGTTCTTTCATTTAGGATGTTTCTTTGTCTCTTAATTTTGGCTCCTCCCTGGGTTTGTTTCTATGTATTGGGTGGAGCTGCTACATCTCCCAGTCTTGGTAGAGTGGTGGCCTTATGTAGTAGGTGTCCTGTGGGTCCTACTGGCGCAGTCTCCCTGGTCTCCTAAGCCAGGTGCCTTAGGTGTGTCCCTTGAGTGTGCCCTCCTGTAGTTGTTTAGCCTTGATTGCTGGTGGTAGGTCAATGAGAGGAATTGACCCTCAGGGTGATTAGTTTTGAGGACTGGCCATGATTACAGTGAAGGAGCTATTGTGCAGAGGCTGACCCTACAAAGGAACAGTTTTGTGGAGCTCTGGTGCCTTTTGAATTAGCTCTTTAGGTGTGTTGTTTATGGAAGTGGTTGAGTGGTGCTGTGGTGTGGTCTACAGCTGGCCACCAGGTATGTTGGTTCTGGGGACTCACAGAGGAGCTCTGGTGCAGGCCACAGTCAGTTGTTGCCTGTGTTCTGCAGATGGTTTCCACTCGTGCTGGGCTTGGAGGTGCCTGAGAGGCTAAGCTGCAAACTGAGGCTGGCTGCCACTAGTAATGGGGCTGCTTAGCAAGAAGTATGAGGCACACTGAGGCCAGATTATGCTTGTTGGGGTTTGTGAAACTTTGGGAAATTTTAGAAATGTCCACAGCATCAGCCAAGACAGGCTATTTGTATGGAAATGCCACTGGAAGTGGCTTGGTTGGGCCCATAAGTTGGGTAGGGCAGGGTCTCCAGGAATTACCAGGGTGGTGGAAAAAGAGTTAGCTAGGTAGATGGAGAGTCAAATATGGCTCCCATCTGCTGGGGTGCAAGCTAGGTGGGGGAGGGCTCAACAAAGGAACAATGGCTTCTGCAGCACACCTGTCTGGGAGAAATCTGCCCCTCCAACTCTCTCCCTGAAGTCAGACAGTTCAATTACCCGCCCCCCCCCCCATTTATCCCTGGTGGCCTTTTGGACTGCTGCCCCAGTGCTGGAGCTCAAAGGGAGTGAGTCCTTTAGAGAGTGATCCATGAGTGGGACCTTTAAGAGGAATGCCTGGGCCCTAGCTGATTTCGCTCTGTGGATAAAGCATTGGCCTGTGGACTGAAGGGTCCCAGGTTTGATTCCAGTTAAGGGTATATGCCCAGGTTTCAGGCTTGATCCCCAGTAGGGGGTGTTCAGGAGACAGCTCATCAATGATTCTCTCGGACCATTGATGTTTCTCTCTCTCTCTTTCTCTCCTCCTCCTTTACTCTCTGAAATCTCTCTCTCTCTCTCTCTCTCTCTCTCTCTCTCTCTCTCTCTCTCTATATATATATATATATATATATATATATATATATATATTCTTTTTTTTTTTTTAAGAGGAATGCCTGGGACTCTAGCAGCCTTCACCTCCAGCCAGGGCTGGGGTTCCTGGTGTGGGTTGGGACTCCTCGATCCTCAGGGGGTATCCCTCAATGCCGGACATCCCTCTCAATTTTTAACTGCCACACATGGGTGTGGGACCAGCCCGTTCTGCATCTCTGTCCCTCCTACCAGTCTCCACATGGCTTCTTCTGTATCTCCTTAGTTGTAGGACTTCTCAGCTAACCTTCACGCGAGTCTCAATGATGGTTGTTCTGTAGTTTTGTGCTAACTTTGAATTCAAATTTATTGGCAGGAAGTAATAGTCTGAAGCCAAATGGAAGCTGCAGTGGTCCACACGGGGTGGCCTGGGACAGTGTGTGAGGTCACACTTCCTTCTACAAGCAGGTGAGGTCAAACTGGCTCAGGTGCAGCCTCAGTGCCAACTCCAGAATGTGTGCCCGCCACCGGAGCCCAGCTGGTAACTGCTGTACAGTGCACAGGCCTGTAAACATGAATTTTCTGCGCAGACAACACTGTGAAACAACAGCAGTCAAACAGCCAACCCTCCCGCCCTAAAAACCTTAATACAAGGTTTCTGGAGAGATGACTTTCCAATGCTATGGTTGTTCTTTACTTCAAGCCATAAGCCTGCTACTGAATTGACTGTACACAAACTAAATTCTTCTTAAAATGCATCAGACATCAGGCCCTATTGTAAGCCCTTTGTTGCATTTACTCAGTTAGTCTTCAGAGGTCCTGGAGGGTAGGTATTATTGATCTTTTTGGTATCTTCATTTTGCAGGTGGAAAACTGTGACACAGAAAGGTCGAGGGACCTGCCCAGGGTTGCAGAACTGGATTCAGACTGTGGGTGCCAAGGTTTCTGAGCTTGTGTTCCTAATCATAGGCTATACTGCCTCCTGATGGACTAACTAGGAGTTAGTTCCCTGGCAATACCGGTGCCTCCAAATACACAGTTCATAAGGATGCACTGTCTGTCTCACATGGTCACATTTAATGGGAGCCACACAGCCTGTAATGAAAACAAATGTTTATTTCCTAATAAATCATCACACAGCAAAGACAGAGCTTTGGAAACCCCTGCTGACCTCCCCTTTGGTAGGTGCCCAAATCTTCTTTTATAGAAAAACCCAAATAACTTTGGGCAGCAATATAGCCAACTGAAAACAATTACCTCCCCACAGAGGACCTATATCGATAGTGAATATTCAGGTATAAATATTTAATAGTAAAAGGCTAAGTGCTTCCCCTCTGTGATTGGGGAAAAGGTGAAGATGCCCATTAGCACCACTGCCATTCAACATTGTATTATAGGTCCCAGCCAGGGCAATAAGGCAAGAAAAAGAAATTAAAGGTGAAGAACTTGGAAAGGAATAAGTAAAGCTATCTTCATGCAAAAGGCATACTTTTCTATGTAGAAAAACCTAAGGAATAACTACGAAAGCTTCTAGAAATAATAAGCAAATTAAGCAAAGTCACAAGATACAAGATTTTTGATCAACAAAAATCAGTTGTATTTTTTATATTCTAGCAATGAACAACTGGAATTTAAAAGGAAAATACCATTGTAATGGTATCAAGAACATGACATACTTACAGATACATTTTACAAAATAGTGCAATATCTATGCATGAAAACTCCACTACACTGCAAGGGGTGCCCAGGCAAAGAGGGAGATGCTGTGTTCATAGGGAAGGAAAGTCTGTATTGCTAAGATGTCACTTCTCATGTTGAGCTATAGATTCAACACAATGCCAATCAAAATCCCAGCAGACGCTCAGCCGGTGTGGCTCAGCAGTTGAGCATCGACCCAAGAACCAAGTCCCAGTCGGGTGTGTGTGTGTGTGTGTGTGTGTGTGTGTGTGTGTGTGTGTTCCTCTCTCATTGATGTTTCTATCTCTCTATCCCCTTTCCTTCTCTCTCTCTCTAAAAACCAATAAAACATTTAAAAAATATTTTTAAAAATCCCAGCAGACTTTTTTTGGGGTAGAAATTAACAAGTTTATATAATAAACTTATAAGAAATACACAAGACCTAAAATAGTCAAAACAATTTTGAGAAAATTAGAGGATTCACACTGGTATCAAGACTTACTATAAAGCCATCGTAAACACACCTACATTATACTGGGATAAGGATAAAAATATAGATGAATGAAAAACTGTATAGAGTTCAGAAATAAAGCACACTGTTGCTCAGCTGATTTCCAATCAAGGTACCAAGGTAACTAAAAGGGCAAAACAAAACAAAACAAAACACCCAGTCTTTTGAACAATCAGTACTAGAACTGAACACACACAGGCAAAAACAAACAAACAAAATAAACTTCACCATTTACCGAAGCTAGCACCATTAATATCATATGCCGAAATGCAAGAGGTAAATCTGCAAAACTTCTGGAATAAACGATGGGAGAAAATCTTAGTGACATTGGATCAGGCACAGATTTTGTGAGATAAGACCCAAAAAGCTCGAATTTCATAAAAATTAAGTCTGCTCTTTAAAGCCACTATTAAGAAAGCAAAGAGTCAGGCAATGGGTTAGGAGAAAATCGTTGCCCCTAGAGAATGCTGTGTCCTGGCGTTGGGGGCCTGAGAGGGGGGGCAGCTGTGGGGACTTGTCTGGTCTGAGAGCCCTGGTCAGAGTGTACCCCCAGGGCCCTTTGTCTCCCACGCCTGCCCCCACCCCCGGGCTCCACTGCCCCGGCACCCCAGTCCCTGAGAAGGAGGCAGCGGGCAGCACCGCAGGGTGAGGGAGGGAACAGCCCTTGTCGGGGAGTCAGCCCCAGGATGCACAGCTGGGACCCCTGGAGAAACACCGCCCAGGAGATGAAAGACGTGAGGTGTGAAGGGCGCAGGCGCGAGGACTGGCTGAGCACCCCCTCTCCCTGCGTAGGGGAGACACTATGGCTTTACAGCGAGTCTCAGGGAAGTCCAGTAACAGCCCCTCAATCACACACTGAATGCCGCGTCTGGCTCCAGTGGTATGGTGTGCTGGGGTGGGGAGTGGGGGGACCTGCGGCCCTCCGAGTCCCCAGTCCCTGAGAGCGTGGACAGCTCACTGTCCGCAGACACTGCTGCACGGGTACAGTTCCCAGCACACGTGTTTTCAGACACACACGCATGTAGACGCCAGGCTGCCTCTGCCCTGATCTATGTCCAGGCCCAGGACATGGACCTCCTGCGTCAGGCCCTGGTGCGTGCAGCTCTCTCCACCGGCCTCCGGTTCCTCTGGTTTCAAGAAGTGCCCCCACCCAGCTTCCCGCCCCTGTGTCCTTCTCGAGGCTCCCACCGGTGGCACGTCCCTCCGTGGGAGCGCCTGCCACTGCAGTGTGAGTGCTGCTCCTGCCCCGGGAGGACAGTGACCAGCCCAGCACAGCACGGCGGTCAGGCCAATGACCGCAGGAAGGAGCCCCTCACGCAGATGGGGTGACAGTGGGCATGGTGCACAGGAGGGAGCGGAGGAGAAACTGGATGCAGAGGACAGAGAAACAGCCAGAGGGAACTGGGCAGGGAGCTGTGGGGTCTGCCAGGCTTGCTCCTGCATCTCTGCTCTCACGTGCACTGTCCTCCACGCTCAGGGCTGGGCCTGGCAGAGTGAACAGACCCAGGAGGAGTGGTCCATTCCCAGCCGAGACCTGACTGTTTGTGTCACACGCACAAGAGCTGCAGGAGTGGGGGCCACACGTTTGATCTCACCTGTTCCTGAGTCTCTTCCCGCCACGAGGCTTAACTGAAACTGTCAGAACATGAACTCGATAGGGTCTTGGCAAAGGGCTCCTCTAATTGACTCTATTACTTCCTAATTTCTCCTTCTTTCCCTCTTTCGAGCCAAGCGAAGCGTCTGCTTCTCATTACCGGCCTTTCAGAATAGAAAGCGATCGTGGGGTGACGCGTCTTTGGTCATTTAGCGTGCATTTGAACTCCACGCTCCTTCTATGGATCCTGATGATTTTTGACAACAGATATGTAAATAAACAGATGCTTGATAGCGTCTCCCTTTCCTAACCGCCTCCTCGTTTTAAAAGCCCCTCCCACACTGCTGGTTCTGGTGGAGAGAGGAGCAGAAGCGGGGGAGTCAGGAGGCCTTGAATAGATTTCACAGGCCCCAGCGCACGCCTCTGGAACACGGTCAGCTGGCGAGATCCTGTTTCAATAACACGATCCTTGCGTTCAGCTGAAGACTGCGCGATGGAACCTGACTGCCCTAGCGGCGGCTTAAAGCTGACATAAGGCAGAATGATGGACATTTAATACGTGAAAGAAACGAGGCCTCTCGATCTGTTTCCTGAATCTCTGCGACAGCTCATCTGGTGCTCGGCCCACGAGACCCGGGAAGAGGCATTGCAGGGGCTGCGTGAAAGGCAGTGGGCACGGGGGTTCGGGCTGAATCGGCAAACAGGCGATTGGGGTGGAAAGCAAGGAACACACTGCAGTTTGGACTCCCAGGGCTCTGTGTCCACCGATGGTGTCCCATGTTCCCAGAGCACGAGCTGGAGCCCGGGGACATCCAAGACTCCACCGTCAGCGTTGTCCCCATCAAACTGTCCCAAGTGTCACCAAATGCCCCTCGCGCTCATGGCACCACCCACAGCTCGGGCTGGATCCTACTCTTCCTAGGGGTTTGGTCCTGTGGCCTCCCAAAGGGTCACCCTCTCAGCACTGACTCCAGAATGATCTTTCTGACACCAAGGTGGGCAGGCCATGCCTCATCATCTGCAGGGAGGGTGGAAGGTTCTCCGCCCTGCACACAGGGTGCACCAGGCTCAGCGAGGACCCACGGGACGTGCAGTCACCCTCTTTCCAGCCTTTCTAGCCAGGACGGGGATGCCGACTGGCTTGCTGCTCAGGCCCTCACTCACATCCATGCCCTGCTTCCCAGGCCCTGCCCCGCTCTGCCTGGGATGAGGTGGAGAGGCACGCTCTGCCGCTCATCATGCAGGACTCAGCTCAAGGGCACTGTGCTCTATGTGCCACCTGCCCACAGAACGGGGCGGCCCTCCCAACGCTCAGACCCTCTCACGGCACTCCCCCTGCACCTGAATCACTGCCACCCATCCCTCCCGCCGGAGCCTCCCAGCCAGACGCTCGTGCCCAGCGAATTGTGTCATTGGGAGCAACAGCTTTCAAATGAGGAACGACTTAATAAAAATAAAAATGGTTACAGGGCATCTTTTTGTTTGTTTATTTAAATATTTATCTGAAGCTCCAACAAAGCATTTTCATTTCACTGTCACTGGGAGGCTAATAGTGTTGGCTAACCTTTGAGGAATTCTAAAACAGCCCAGGTTTAGAACGTGAGGCAACCTCTGTGTGAGCTCTGTGTGCTCAGGGAGAGGAGCTGAGATGCTTGTGAGAAGCCGTGATTTAACACGGGGGTTAACAAATTACAACGGAACAGCCTATTCAAACAGCATGCGGTGCCAGTTCTGGGGAGCAGGGAAGGAAGGCGGCGGGCCACCGAGAGCTGCTGCATGAAGTCTAGGCCGGTAAGTGTCTGTCCCCGTACCACACCACGAAGCTGGCAGGGGTGGGTGGGACCTAGCGCTGCCTCAGTGGAGAGGCCCAGCAGGGAGGTGTTGCCCTTCACAGAGATGTATGACTCCCTCCTTGGCACATTGCTGCTTCCCTATGTCATCTACCACCTGTAGTTTTGGTTCTAAGGGCCAGCGGGATGGAGGTCCCTGCTGCCACCGGACAACTTCCCTCTTCTCAGTCTTGCAACAAGTTGTTGGCTCTATGGCAAAGTACCAGGCCCTAGGCTGCCCCTCAATATAAATGTCCTTGATCTCAGCTAACCACAAGGGTCTGCCCATAGGCTTTGTGGAAGGGCAAACTGAATAAGAATTAGATGCTGTAGTATTGACCCCAATACTACAGCATCCAGTACCATCAAGTCTGAGGACAAGTCGACCCCATCATCACAGAGAGCTTCAAGAAACTGTCATTCAAGCCCACAGTTAATATACTCAACAGTGTAAGGCTGAAAGCTTTTCCTCGGAGATTAGAAACAAGATAAGGATTCCCACTCTTACCAGTCCTATTCAGCATAGTACTGGAAGTCCTAGCCAGAACAATTAGGCAAGGGAAAAAAATAATAAAAGGCATCCAAATTGGAAAGGAGAAGAAAAATTGACTCTATTTGCAGATCTCAGGATCTTATATGTAGAAAATCTTCTACCAAAACACCATTAGAATATATGCATTCAATGAAGTTGCAGGACATGAAATCAATATACAGAAATCAGTTGCATTTCTATCCACTAACAATAAAATAGACGAAAAAAAAAACACTATCCCATTTACAACTGCATCAAAAAACAATAAAATACTTGGGAATAAATTTAACCGAGGAGGTGAAATATCTACTCACTAAAACATTGATGAAAAATGAAGATACAACTGGAAAGATATCCCATGTTATGGATCAGAAGAATTAATATTGTTAAAATGTCTATAATAACTAAAGCAATCTATTGGTTCAATGTAATTCTTATCAAAATTCCAACGGCATTTCCCCCAGAAATTGAAAACAAAACAATCTTAAAATTCATATGGAACCACAAAAGACCCCAGATAGCCAAAGAAATCCTGAGAAAGAACTAAGCTGGATATATCACACTTTCTGATTTCAAACTATATTACAAAGTTATAGTAACAAAAACAGTATGGTACTCTTTTTAACAAAAATAGACACACTGACTGATGGAATGGACTCAAGAGCCCCCAAATAAACTATCATATATATGATAATTAATATTTGAAAAGAAAGCCAAGAATACACAATGGGAAAGGTAGTCTTTTAAATAAATGGTGCTGGGAAAACTAGATAACCACACAGAGCAGAATGAAATTAAATGTTTATTTTACAGAAATCACAAAAACTAATTCCAAATGTATTGAAGACTTAAATATAAGACTTAGAACAGCGGTTCTCAACCTGTGGGTTGCGACCCCTTTGGCGGTTAAATGACCCTTTCACAGGGGTCACCTAAGACCATCCTGCACATCAGATATTTACATTACAATTCATAACAGTAGCAACAATACAGTTATGAAGTAGAAACAAAAATAATTTTATGGTTGGGTCACAACACGAGGAACTGTATTTAAAGGGCCAGAAGGTTGAGAACCACTGATCTAGAACCATAAAACTCCTAGAAGAAAACATTTAAAAAAGCTCCTAGACATTGGTCTTGGCAATGATATTTTTGGATACAACACCAGAAGCACAGGCAACAAAAGCAAGAGTAAACAAGTGGGACTACATCAAACTAAAAATCTTCTGCACAGGAAAAGAAACAATAAAATGAAAAGGCAGCCTGTGAAATGGGAGAAAATCTTTGCAGACCATTTACGTGGTAGAGTTTAATATCTAAAATATGCAAGGAACTCATATAATTCAATGGTTTTAAAAATCCAATTTGAAAAATAGGCATTTCCAAAGAAGAAATACAAATGGCCAACAGGCACATAAAAAGATGCTCAATATCACTAATCATCAGGGAAATGCAAATTAAAACCACAATGAGATATCACTTCACAAGTGTTAGAATGGCTATCATCAAAAAGACAAGAGAGTGAGCTGGTGAGGAGGTGGAGAAAGGGAGCTTCCATGCACTGTTGGTGGGAAGGTAAATTGGTGCAGCCACTATAGAAAACAGTATGGAGGTTCCTCACAAAAGAAAAAAAAATGAATTGCTGTTTGACCCAGCGATACCACTTTGGAGTACTTATCTGAAGAAAATGAAACACTATCTTGAAGAGATATCCTATGTTCATTGCACCATTATTCACACTAGCCAAGCTATGGAAGCAATCAAAGTGTCTATCTATAAATAAATGGATAAAAATAATGTGTGTTTATATACAACTAGAGGCCCGGTCCACGAAATTCATGCACTGGGGCGAGGGGTTGGGGGGTTGGTCCCTCAGCCCAGCCTGCACCCTCTCGCAGTCCGGGACCCTTCAGGGGATGTCCACCTGCCGGCTTAGGCCCATTCCCCATGGAATGGGCCAACAGTTGGAAATCCCTCTCATAGTCTGGGACCCCTCGCTCCTTACCGCCCACCTGCTTGCTGCTCCTTACCACTTGGCTCACTGCTCCTTAGCACTGCCACAGAGGCAGGAGAGGTTCCTGCCACCACCACTGCATTCACCAGCCATGAGTCCTATCTTTCTGTGTAGTTGTCTGTGGGCCAACTGCTCTCTTCCTTCTCATTTAGGGCGAGCAGCATGTGAGGGCAGACCATGCTGTTGTGGAACACAGAGGGCTGCCCAGAGCTGAGGGGAGTGGCCGAGCCCACGGGATGAGAGGTGGACACAAAGGACACTATCTCACCCAATTGTGGGTCGGGCTGGCTGGCCTTCATCTGCCTGACCCCACCCAGGCATGGACTGAGCAGGGTGTCTGCCTCTCCATTCTCTATCCTATCTGTGACACCTGTCACCCTTGCCAGGCCTCCCCCAAAGTGAGTTCAGCTCAATCCCTGAATGTAAAAAGACATGGTCGGGGGAGCCTCCACTCCAGTGCCCCTTGATTGCCAGCAACAGGACTGGTCTCAGGACAGTGGCCACAGCTGCAGAACATAGATCACTTTTCAAGAAAAGTTGGGAGTGCAGACTTTCGTATGAGCCCCTATTTCAAATGTTTATTCACATTGTGGCAAAGACACCTCCAGGAATAACATAAGTGGGTAAAGTCAGGGCCAAACCAGGCCATTTCCTCATCCAATCTCTGAGGTGCATGGACAGAACCAAGTCTCAGCTCTTTGCAGGACACTTCCGGGTTTTCTTAAGCCTAAAGGACAGTAGTCTGTCTCCAATCTTACTCTTTGGGATTTTTTCATCGTCAGATAAAAGGATACGTACATTGGGGCAATCCTTTTGAGATACAATATTCCAGTTGCACCCATGTGACAACGACAGCACCTCTCAGAGGGAGGGAGCCAACAGATGGGGAGAAGGGAATTCTGAAAACCAAAGCAAAGGTTCAGAACACGGAAGAAGTCCTTGGTGTCCTGCTGAGAAACTTGGACTCCTTCCTCTGGTCAAACAACTGTCACACGCCAGGCGGTCACTCAGAAATATCTTGGCGTTGGCCAACTTATGGAATTCTCCCTTTTCTCCGTTCTCCTGAGCCGGACTCCAGACACGTTGACTGCAGCATTCTCTTGGTCATTGTTTTTTCCCCCCAAAACCTTACAATGTTTATATGAATATAACATACAAAGATGTAGCCTCCTTAGTAGGAACAGGGAAGGAAGGAGTGGTTAAGGCACATGGAGCTGCAGCAAACACCAGCTGTGGGGAGGGCCAAGGGGGAGAGGAAGTTGGTACTTGGGCCGAGGCCCTAGAGCCATTGCTGGGCAAGGAGGGATCCCCTCTGAGTGCCACGTTCTGAGGCTGAACTAATTGGTCAAGCTGAGGCAGAGGTGGGTGCCATATCAGCCATCTTTGGTGCTGTTTACCCTTTGCCACCCCAGCTCTGTTGTAAAATCCCAGAGCCCTGGATTCCCAAGGCCTCATCCAGAGCAGAGGCCCTGGATGGGGGTGAGTGGCAGTGAGTAGGGCAAGTTTGAAAGCCAATATGCCTGTGTGCTGAGGGATGGCCGAAGACAGTGGTGAGGGATAGCAGGAAAAGGGCTCTCATACATACTCTTCTGTGGGGCCACAGGTGAAGGAGGCCAGGGGAGTAGTGTAGGGATGGGGCACCATGACCCCAGCCTCTTAGGCATCCCTGTCTGTCCTCTGCAGTGAACATGGAAGAAAGGGCTGCCTCTGAGGAGGGTCCGGCCAGGCCAGGTGACCATCTTGTGTTCTGGCTGAGGGGATAGTCCTCACCCTGAGATGCCTTCTAACTGGTGATGGACCCAGGACTGACTCCCACCACTGCGGGCGCCCGGGACCCAGGTCTGATTGATTGCCACTGGGCCGAGGTCGCCCAGAACCCAGGCCTGACTCCTTCACTGTGGTGCCCGGGACACAGGCCTAACTGACTGACTGCCACTGAGCCACGGCCACCCAGGACCCAGGCCTGACTCACGCACTGTGGTGCCTGGGACACTGGCCTGACTCCCTCTGCTGCGGGTGCCCGGGCACAGAAAGCCTCCCTGCTGTGCGAGCAGCCTCCTGCTGGCCTGTTAATACGCAAATTGGCCGTTATTGTGATGCTGTTAGGACCAATTTTCATATTACCTCTTTATTATATAGATGGAATATTGTTCAGTCATGAGAAAAAGGAAAATCTTGCCATTTGTGACAACATGGAGAGAGGGGTTGAGGGCATTATGCTAAGTGAAGTAAGTCAGACAGAGAAAGACAAATACTGTGCGACCTCACTTATATGTGGAACCTAAAAACACTGAAGTCATAGAAACAGAGTAGAATGATGTCTGCCAGGGGTTGGGGTGGGGGAAATGGGGAGATGTTGGTCAAAAGATACAAACTTCTATTTATAAGATGAATATGTTCTGGGAGCTACTGTACAGCGTGGTGACTACAGCTAACAATACTCCTCCTCTGAGACCGCCATGTCACCATCAGGCAGTCACCACTGCCTCACTGAATATGGAATCATGCATTATTAACTCTTTTGTGTCAGGCTGCTTTTACTACACATAATGTCTGTAAAATTCACTTGTGTTGCTGCTTGCAGAGTAATTTATCCCTTTTTATTTTATTGCTGAGGACAATTCTGTCCAGTGAATACACCACAATTGGTTTTTCCAATGTCATCGTAATGAACTTTAGGGCTGTTTCCAGTTTTAGGAAACCAAGTTTTAGGTTTGTTTCCGCTTTTATTGACAAAGCGGCTACAACCATTCTTGCACAAGCCTTTTTGTGAGCATGTTTTCATTTCTCTTGGGTAAATGCCTGGGAGGGAATTGCTGGTCGCAGGGTGAATATATATTTAACCTTATGAAAAACTGCCAAACTGCTTTCCAGAGTGGTTACCATTTGACACTACCGACAGCAAGTCTGAAAGTCCGCGTTGCCCACATTGCCACAGGATTGAGTGTTATCAATCGTTTTCATTTAAACCACTTCAGTGTCATGCTATTTCATTGTGGTTTTAATTTCTATTTCCCTGATGACTAATAAGATTGAGCAAAGTTTCATGTGTTTGTTACCAGGCTTTCATCTTCTTCAGTGAAGTTTTTTTCAAGTCTTTTTTTTTTTACACTATAATTGACTTTTATTTCTTTCAAAGAACTACATTATTTAGAGACCATGATGGTCTTTTGCATGTCAACTTGGTTAGGTTGCCATCTCCAATTATTCATTCCATACTGGTGCTGTGAAGGTGTTTTGTGATTAAAACCCATAATCAGGTGACAGGCAGGAAACATATTGTGGATAGTCAGGGTTGTGCCTGATTTCATCAGCTGCCAGGTCTTAATGCCTGGCCCAGGCTTCCCCTCACTGGGCAGCAGCTTTGCCACCCCACGTCCCAGCCTGCTCTGCTGACAGTCGGCCCTGCAGGTGTCAGACTCACCTGGCCAGCCCTTGACTGCAACTATGGAAGTCGACTCCTTGGAGTATCTTTTATTAACAATCTCCCGCTGGTTTGTCTTTTCTGACTGAACTGCACTGATACAGGGAGAAAATTTTGCTTTTTAGAAACAGTATTGCCACAGAACGTTTGTTGAAATAGAGAATAAACAACCAACAGAAGCTATCGGCCTAGTGAATGCAGGAAGTACAGTACCTTGGACAACTCTTTTCAAGTGTCTCATGGCATTTTTTCTTGGATTGTGTCTCTATTAGTGATTCCTAAAAGTTCTTTACATATTCTAGATAAAAGTCTTTTGTCAGATACATGTATTGTAGATAATTTCTCCAAGATTATGGCTGGCCTTTTTTGTTTTCTTAAAGAACAAAAATATTTTTAATTTTGGAAAAAATCCAGTTAATCAATATTTAACTTAATGGTTTGTGCCTCTTATCTCCTTTCTAAAAAAATAATCTTAGTTTACCCAGCTCCACAAAGATATTCTTTTTTGTTGTCTTCTGAAAGTTTTATGGTTTTTACTTTCACTTTAAGTCTCTGATCAATCTCAAATTATTTTTTGTGTATTCTACAGGGAATCGCTCAAGGTTAACCTTTTTCCATTCAGATATCCAGTTGTTTCCTACATAATCTGTTGGGGGAAAAATCTTTTCATCATTTAATTTTTTTTATACCTTTGTCAAAAATCAAATGAACATATGTATGCGGTCAATTTCTGGACTCCAGTATTCTGTTGATCCATTTGTTTATCTTCATCCCAATCACAAACTGCCTGGGTTGTTGGAACATTACCATTAACTTTGAAGTCAGGTAGTGGGAGGCCTCCACATTTCTTCAACTTTTTCCATAGTCATTTTGGCTATTTTAGGCCATTTGCATTTCCCTATGAATTATCAAGTCAGTATTCGAGTTTCTAAGTAATTTCCTGCTGAGATTTTGATTGATACAGTGTTGAATCCATAGGCCAATTGGAGGAGAATGAACATCATAGCAATATCATTCTTGTTATGCACAAACATGATGCACTTCTCCATTTATGTAGGTTTTCTTTAATTACTTTCTACAACGTTTTATAGTTTTCATTGTACAGATTTTGCATTGTTTGAATTTTTATTGTTAAATGTATTCCTAAGAACTTCATGCTTTTAAAATACATATATTTTTATTGATTTCAGAGAGGAAGGGAGAGGGATAGAGAGATAGAAACATCAATGATGAGACAGAATCACTGATCGGCTGCCTCCTGCACACCCCACACTGGGAATTGAGCCCGCAACCCCCAAGCATATGCCCTGACCAGGAATCGAACCATGATCTCCTGGTTCATAGGTTGACACTCAACCACTGAGCCATGCTGGCTAGACAAGAACTTAATGTTTTTAAAGAATATTGTAAAATTAATTTTACATGTTTTCTAATTCTTTATTGATAATACATAAAATATAAAATCTAATTTGGATATTGAGTTTGTATCCTGTAACCTTGTATTGATTTATTAGTTCTGGTAGTGTTTAGGTTTTGGGTGTTTTTAGTAAATTCTTTCATATTTTCTATGTAAACAATTATTTCATCTGCTAATTAAGACAGCCTTCTTTCTTCCTTTACAATTTTTGTATCATTTATTATTTTCCTGCCTTGCTGTGCAGCTAGCACCTCCAGTGTAATGTCAATAGAGGTGGAGGAAGTGTACATTCTTGCCCTGTTTTCTACCTCAAGGAGAAATAAAGCATGCAATATTTCTCTCTAGGATGATATGATGTTAACCATAGTCTTATGGTAGATGTACTCTCAAAATTGAGGAACTTACTTTCTATTCATACTTTGCTAAGACTTTTTAACCATGAACTGGTGTTAGATGTTGTCATTTTTTTTCTGCATTACATAATCATATAATTTTCTCCTTTATTTTGTCAATATTGCAAATTCCATTGACTGGTATTTAAATGTTAAAGCACTCCTGCATTCCTGGAATAAATACCACCTGGTGATATACCCTTTTACATATTGCTGGATTTGATCTTTAATATATCATTATACATTTCTACCTACATTCATGAAGAATATTGGTTTATATTTTTTCCTTATCATATACTTACTAGAGGTGTGGTGCACGAAAATTCATGCACTGGGGGAGGGAGAACCCTCAGACCAGCCTGCCCCCTCTCAAAGTCCGGGAGCCTCAGGGATGTCTGGCCTTCCACTGCAGGAGGCGACCGGGCCGATCAGGGTAAGGCGCCGCTCCCATCACCCTGCTGCTGCTGCCACTGCTGGCTGCGGCTGCTGGCCCTACTCAGCCCTCGCAGCAGCCTCCACCGGCTGCCCTCCTTGGCCCTGGCAGCTGCTACAGCTTTGTCCAGAAGGATGCCCAGAAAACGTCCAGTCTATCCAGTCTAATTAGCATATTACCCTTTTATTAGTATAGATTAGTTCTTGGTATCAGTCTTATGCTGGTTTTTGAAAGGGTTTTGTGTAAGATTGGTATTGATTTATCTTTAAATATTTGAGAATGTTCAACATAAAACCACCTGAACAGGGAACTTTCTTTGTGAGATGTTTTCATAACAAATTAAATTCATTTAATAGATATTTTGAGGTTTGTGGGGGGTTTTTTGCCTGCTTTGGAAAGCTGTTTGTTTTTTTTTCCTTTTAAAAGGAATTTATTCTAAGTTCTTGAATTCATTTGCATAAAGTTGGTCATAATATTCTCTTATATTTTTAATATATGTACTATCTTATCCTATATAATAAAAGGGTAATATGCAAATAGACCAAATGGCGGAACAACCGGTTACTATGATGCACACTGACCACCAGGGAGCAGGCACTCAACGCAGGAGCTCACTTGATCGGGGCCTGCCAGCCAACCTCTTGGTCTTTTTCCCCAGCCAGCAGGCTCCGATTACCTGATGGTGAATGGAGAACCGGGGGTGGGTGGTGGTGGGGTGCGGGGCTGGCTGCCGACAGCCTGGGAAGATGGCCCTGATGGTAGACCAGACCTAGGGACCATACCTGTGCACGAATTTCATGCGCTGAGCCTCTAGTATATATATATAAAAGCCTAATATGCAAAGTGTCCCCTCGGGAATTTGACTGACCGGGAGTTTGATCACTCGCTATGACATGTGCTGACCACCAGGGGATGGTGTGGAACAAAGGAGGCCCCAGCTGGCAGCTGGCAGCCACTAGGGACCCTACCCGTTAACGAATTTCATGCACTGGGCCTCTAGTATGCTAAAATGTCCCCTTTTAGTCTTGATCTCTCATACAATCTTGCTAGGGGTCAATTTACCAATTATTTTATAGAATAAACTTTTAGATTTGTTTATTTTCTCTAGTGTGTTCTCTATTGACTTATCTCTAATTTTTATTGTTACCTTTATTCTACTTATTTTACTCTTCTTTTTATAACTTCTTAAGGTGGAGGCTTACATCATTTATTTAAACCCTTTTGTTTTTGTTGTTAATCTTAACCCGAGGATATTTTTTCCCATTAATTTTTAGAGAGTGAAATGGAGGGAGAGAGGGAAATATCAATATGAGAGAGACACATTGATTGGTTGTCTCCTGTGTGGGGGGCCAGGAATTGAACCTGCAACTCAGTTATATGCCCTTGACCAGGAATCAAACTTGGGACTCTTTGGTGTGCAGGCCAAAGCTCTAACCACTGAGAAACACCAGCCCAGGCTACTTGAAACCTTTCTTATTGTCTAAGATAAGCATTTCAAGCTATAAATTTCCCTCTAAGGACTCCTTTCACCACAGCCCACAAAGTTTTATATGTTGTGTTTTCATTATATTCAGTTTGAAATACTTCCTAATTCCCTTAGTGATTCCTTCTTTGATTCACAGATTATTTAGAGATGCGGTGTTTAATATTTGGGAGATTTTCCAAATAGCATTGTGTTATTGATCTCTACTTGAATTGTCAATCAAGAATATATTCTGTATTATTTCAATCTTTTAAAAATGTATTGAGACTTGTCTTATGGATAGCACTGTAGTTCCGGATGTAGTTTCAATAAATGTCTGTAAATAGGTTGAGTTGGATGATAGTGTTGTTCACATTTTCAGTAGCCATACTGGTCCAACACTTCTGAAGGAGAATCTGGTAATACCTAACTGAACTACATATGCACCTACCTTCGGACCCAGCAATCACATTTCCAGAAATCGTCCCTGAAGATACACCTTAAGCAATACTAAAATTCATATGCATCCAGTTGTTCCACTGTAGCATTATTTCCAATTGAAAAATATTAGGAGGAAAATCAAATGCCCATGTATTAGAGAAGGGTTGAATAAGCTATGGTACATCCACACAGTATATTATTCTGCTTTTTTTTTAAAACTCAGTAGATCTCTATGAAGTGATTCCAGAATATACTGTTAAATGGAATAAAATTGCAGAAGAGTACCTATAGTATGCTATCCTTCATGTAAGAGAGAAATCAGTACTGTATGAGAAAACACACACTTCTGCTTTTCTGTATGAAAGAAATACAGGAATGATAACCCCATGAAAGGACTAAAAGTGGGTGTGGGGGTGAGGAAGGAGTGTCCATTCTCTGAGCATACCCTTTTGTGCAGCTTTGAGTCCTAGACACTTAGGGAATTTTCACACAGCCAAAACATGAAGATCTCAACCAAAAAGCACAGAGGGGATCCCAAAGTAGAAGATACGTAGGAGCAAAATAACCTAACAGTGTCACAAATGAATGACACAGCCTCACAGAAGGGTGTGGAGAAGGAAAAACCAGTGGAAGTTGGAAATATTGTGGAATTAGAATACTCTTTTGATTAGATGCTGTAAAGCTAGATTCACAAACAAAACCACCATGTTCTCTCCTGAAATGACTTAGTGTGTGCACTCGGGAAGGCCAAATAAGGAAACACATGGTAGACCATGAAAGCCAGGTTTCTCTCTTTCTCAGAGAGAGAAATTACAAATACGGAAGGGATAGGCCTGTGGTTTGGGATTGGAATCAGAACTTGCACTGAGCACTCATGGTTTCCAATATACATACATACAGATCCCTGTGAGGATGTATGAGTTAGGAAACATACATGCATGTATAAACACTGAGTGGCCAGATTATTATGACCACCTGACATTTGTAGGCAAATTAGCTGTAATTTCGCATGAAGTGGCTAGAGGGTCAGACCATTATAAATAAGGAAGCAGGTTGTTTACCACGACAGTAGAAGTGATTTTTTTCTGAAGATATGGGTAAAAAACACGATTTAACAGCCTTTGAACGTGGGATATATATATTTACACTGAGTGGCCAGAGTATTATGACCACCCCAGCAGTACTTCGTTGGGCCACATTTTGCCTTCAATACTGCGGTGATTCTTGGCATTGACTCCATGAGATGTTGAAAGGTGATGCGAGGAATCTGACACCATGCCTGATGAATAGCACTGTCCAGTTCTGTGAGATCTGATGGTTGTGGGACCAGCTGCCTAATGGCTCTTTTAACTTCATCCCACAAATGCTCAATTGGATTGAGATCTGGTGATTGTGGGGGCCACCTAAGCAAGATAATGTCTCCCTTATGTTCTTAAAACCACTCCTGCACAATGCGAGCACCGTGGCATGGTGCATTGTCTTGTTGGAAGAAGCCATCTCCACTGGGATACACCATCAACATGATAGGATGAACTTGATCACAATGATGCTTAGGTATGTTGTGCTATTCAGACGTTGTTCCACACGAATTAAAGGGCCCAAATCATGCCAGAAAACATGCCCCAAACCATAACACTGCCCCCACCAACTTGAAGGGTTGTACTCATGCATGTGGGGTACATGCTTTCATGCTGTTTCTGCCATATTCTCACTCTGCCATCTGCATGATGCAACTGGAAACATGATTCATCGAACCACATGACTTTTTTCCAATGCTTGACTGTCCAATCCTTGTGTTCCTGTGCGAATTGGAGACGTTTTATCTTGGTAACTGCAGACAGCAAAGGTGTTTGAACAGGCCTTCGGCTTCCATATCCCATACGATGCAGTGTATGGCTAATTTGCCTACAAACGTCAGGTGGTCATAATAATCTGGCCACTCAGTATGTGTGCGTGTGCGTGTGTGTGTGTGTGTATGTGTATGTGTATGTATGTATATATATATATATATATATATCCCATGTTCAAAGGCTGTTAAATCGCATTGTTTACCCATATCTTCAGAAAAAAATCATTTCTACTGTGGTGGCAAACAACCTGCTTCCCTATTTATAATGGTCAGGCCCTCTAGCAACTTCAGCGTGAAATTATAACTAAATTTGCCTACAAATGTCAGGTGGTCATAATAATCTGGCCACTCAGTGTATATTCCCTAGCCTAGCTCAGAACAGGCAGAGAAGCAGTGACACCCAGTAGCAGTTAGTACACCCACCAGGTGTTGGTTCTTAAATACTTTTCTCCAGTAAAAGGAACCAGGGATTCTGGGAGAAATGGACGACTACAGGTCTGGCAGGGGAAATACAAGATGCACCTGGAACATTCCGTGGTGCCTGAAAATAAGAAAGAGAGAGAGGATGGGGACATATCATGGGGTCAGAGGGGCTAACCTTAAGGAGCTCTCACTGGCCACAGCTGGAACAATGAGAGCAAGTAAATAAATAACCCTAGTACTGATTGTGGTTCAAACACAGGATAAATATCTGTGAATCCACAATGATATAAACTGAATAAATAAGCAACTAGAGAAGGAACATCTCTTGCTTCTAATTAATAAATGTAGCAGAAATAGGGAAATAGGAAGTCCCCACTAGGCAAGCACCTCCGTAGCATTGTTACCAGGAAGATTCATAAATGGACACTAAGAATAGTGGGCAAAGTGTGAGGAGGACTAGAATATCTGCACAATGCAACGCCTGACTCATATCTGCTCTGGCTGACCGTGTTACCTTGACGAAACCACTAACTGTTGTGACCCTCAGGTTGCCTATCTGGAAATGGGCAGGTCTGACCAGATCTCCCTGAGTCCCGCTCTTACTCCAAAGAAATGACTGTGTCTCCCCCGTGGCTCTCGGGGACATACTTCCTTTTCCTTTCCTTTCTCTTTGCTCCCCCTTTCTTCTTTCCTTTCCATCCCTTACCCATAATACATTTCTCTAGAAAGAGAATTTAGGTTGCTTCCTATGAGAGAAAGAGAAAATTGGAAGTGAGGGGGGAAAGAGAAAATACCACTCTTAAAATTAACTGGGTTGCGTCTGGCCATGTGGTTCAGTGGTTGAGCGTGGACTCATGTGCCAAGAGGTTACAGGTTTGATTCTTGATCAGGGTACATGCCTGGGTTTCAGGCTTGATCCGCAGCAGGGGTTGTGCTGGAGGCAGCCAATTGATGTTGATGTTTCTCTCTCATTGATGTTTCTATCTCTCTCTCCCTCTCCCTTCCTCTCTCTCTAAAATCAATAAAAACATATTTTTTAAAAATCAGCAGGATAAAGAAGGGAGAGAGGAAAACATCACAAAACAGAAACCTTTCCTACGACCAGAACCAACAAAGAGGGAAGTGCCGAGCTAAGGCCTGGGAGCAGCATTCACAGGGGAGCAGGCAATGGCAGCCTCCGGTCTTCCTGCCTGTCCCCTCTGGGCCTCTCTACCACCACCTGGCCCTCCTCAGCCACCACGGGGAGCCTCCTGTTAGGTGCAGTGGGAAGCTCCTCTCTCTGGAGCGTCCCACATTTAACCTTATTTCTCACTGAGGAATGGGATTACGTTCTCATTAAAGGAATTTCCAGCACCAGCCAGCAGAGAGGGGGCTGCTTTTGGACAAGGCGGCCTTTCGTAGGCAGCACCCGAGCTCTGAAGGAGCAAAGGCCCCGCCATCAGGCTGTCCCAGCCTCTGGTCGTCTTTCCAGCCCGACTCGACCACAGGAGTCAGAAGGTGTATCAAGATCAACGTGAGCTATGAACTCAGGGAATTTGGTTTCTAATCCTGTTTCCTGCCTTTGATGACCTGTCTTTGGAACAAAGTTACTGCTATTTCTGTGCCATAAGTGCCTCTTTTTTAAAAATATATTTTTATTGATTTCAGAGACAAAGGCAGAGGGAGTGAGAGAAACATCAATGATGAGAGAGAATCATCGATCAGCTGCTTCCTGTACACCCCACACTGAGGATCGATCCCACAACACGGGCATGTGCCCTGACCAGGCATCAAACCATGACTTCTGGTTCATAGGTCGATGCTCAACCACTGAGCCACACCAAATGGGCTGTGCCATGAGATTTTTAGTAAAACACCTGCTGTTCAGGCCACTGTGTTACTTTTAAAGAATGTAACAAACACAACTCAGCTGTCATCTTTGCTCCCCACCCTCACCCTCAAACTCCTGGAGAAGCACCAGCAAACCAGCATGAGATTTCCTCTCTGGGGCCATGGACAATGGCCTTTTCCCAGCTCCTCTCGGGAGCTCCCAGCTCCCAGCTCCCAGGCAACCAGAGCTCTCAAGGACTCGACTGCGGGAGATTCCAACAGCCGGCCCTCCAGCACCTGCCACGTGTGTGCCCTCCAGCACCTGCCACGTGTGTGCCCTGCACCTGCCAATGCAGACAGCTTGCATTTTCACAGACCAGAACTCAGAGAAGATTCCAAACCCAATGCGGTGACCTGAGTGTAGACGCTGTCAGTCTGAAATTATGACAGGAAGACGGCCTTTACAGAAATACTAAGATTGTCTGGTGTTTTAAAGATCTAAACTTAGAGCTTCAAAGTCACATGCACACAAAAGGGCAGTCAGGTCACACACTGACCAACAATAAAGACTGTAGGTGAAATTAATTTTTCTAAACAGAAAGCTCTAGAGCAGTGGTTCTCAACCTTCTGGCCCTTTAAATACAGTTCCTCATGTTGTGACCCAACCATAAAATTATTTTCGTTGCTACTTTATAACTGTAATGTTGCTACTGTTATGAATCGTAATGTAAATATCTGATATGCAGGATGGTCTTAGGCGACCCCTGTGAAAGGGTCGTTCGACTGCCAAAGGGGTCGCGACCCACAGGTTGAGAACCGCTGCCCTAGAGTTTTACCGATAAACTTATTTCCAGCCTCTACCAACTCTTCTCCATCCAAATCTCAAATTCTGAATCAGGAAAATAACGGGAGGTCGTTGTTTCCAAGTTAGTTTGCTGCCCCTGGATTGAGTGTGACTCATTTGCACACCACCTCCCTTCTCCTTGATACTCGGCTCCAGTGTGGCCAAGGGCAACCTGCACCCCAGGTTTATGACCCCTGAGGGGAGCCGCTAGTGTGGAGAGACAGACATGCATCCACACCTGGTCACCTGCAACGATTCCCATCCCGTCGGTAGGCGCATCCCTCCACCTGCCCAACTTTCATCATGCACATTGGACACTCGTCATTTGTGAAACATATTGCTCACTGAGGAGTGTCTGTACTTTCTCCACAGATCTTTCTCCATAGAATGACCCGAGTCCTTAACAGAATATTCTCAACGTGAGAAGCGGTTGTTCATGGGTTTGTTTTTTCTTCCCACTCATGGGGAAATGATGCAGCCACCACGATGGGCAACGCTGGCCACGTGAGTTTGGAAAATTAGGAAGTGGGGCTTCTGAGGGCAGGTGCGGGGCTGGCTGCCTCCGTGGCCACCCACACACCAAGGGGCACTTCCTGGCCCCAAGTGGAGTCAATTCTGGCTACACCAAGGAGGGCCAAGCGTGTTCTCTCATGAGGACCTAGGTCTGGACCCTCCAGGCCTGACTGTGAGCTGCTGGCCCTTCGCACTGGTTCCAGGTCAGAGGCAGGTGAACCACTTAACGTGCAGACAGGCTCGGAGAGGCGTCTCTAAAAGAAAATGTGCTTTTGAGGAAAATTACAGAGCATCACTAAAGAGCTGAGAAGAAAAGCAGATTTCTAAACCCCACTCAATGTTCTTTTGCCTCTTTAAAAGATTCTCAACAAAAATGGGTTATTCTTACAGAATCCTGGCATTCTAGATGGCATCACCCACCTTGGATACGGTCCAAAGACTCTGGTCCGGACTCTGTTTGGATCAGACGTTCAAACTGCTGGACGGACCATTTTATTTCAAGAATGAATGAAGGCAGACATAAGCCAACAGACAGCTAGCTGAACAAAAAGCTGAGCCAAAATACAAACTAAAATGCAGAAGTCAATATTCTTTCCTCTATGCTTGTAGGTTTTGTCCTAATTTAGCGCTTCGCTCATTCTTCCCTGGAATAACCTAGTGGCTTTTATCCCCAGGCAGGGCCATGCCTTAAACATCTTTGCGCTCTTCCCATGCTTGGTCCTAGAAAACGGTATTGCTCGGCGACTATTTAATTGCCTCAGCTATTTAACTGTTTAATTGATTTAATGAGTGGTAGTAACTACGATGATGAACATGAGTACAAAGTTTATCATTTTAAAAAATGCTTTTTAAGAAACATATGCTATGTGATTCTATCTTTGTGACAAGTTTGTGCTGTGCCTATACTTATTATCCCAAATTTATAGTTATAGAAGCAGAGGCTCAGAGTGGCAAAATATTGTCTGATTCTAAAACCCTTGTAATTCTTCACCTAGCCACATGCCTACGATTTTTTTTAATGTTCAGAAACCACACCTGTGTATGTGTGTAAAGGTTTTCTTTGCTCAAAAATCAGACGACCAACACTTGTGAACAATTTGTTCTCTGGCAGAGAACAGTTATGGGCAGAAAACAGTTCTGGGTATTGAAAAAGCACCAAAGAGCATCTAATATCATCCTGAAATAGAATTAAAAGTACATGTTTTACAGTGGACTTATGCTTCTCCTGCCAATAAAATAAAAATATGAAAAGGAGATGTCAGATTTCCTAATCCAGAAGATAAAGCATGAAAATGTTGAGGAAATAACGTGTTGGGAAAATGTATGTGCAGAGAGGGGACCCCTGGGAAGGACAGTTTGGTTCCGTGTTTGTGGAGAACAATCTGGCAGCGTGTCAATTCGAAAATCTGCACACGGTTAGGCATGCTCACTATGGCGCTCTCTACAATAACCGAAAAGCTAGAAACATCAGAAGTGGTAAAGTAGCATCGCCTGTTTCTAAGATCCTTGCTTTTCATTGTGTGATCATGTTCTTACATAAAAAGAATGACATCTTATTAAATGGAAATGTTGGATAAAAACATTATAGTAATCTGTTTTTCGTATTTTGTTTTAAAAAAGATATCAATGCCAAAACTACTGAACACATGAGGTGGCAGTCAAGTTGTCAACTGCTCCAGTTCTTGCCAGCTCGGAAGACATGACTAGGGCTGGAGGAAACACTGCCATGCCCATTCACACAGGTCTTGGCAAGAAGGCTCAGTGCCTTGCCACATGGGCTGCTCATGACACTTTTCCCAAGTGAGGGGAGGGAGGGGGGAGAGGAGGAAGGAAGCAGCTAAGACAGAAGTCACAGTGTCTTTATAACAGTCTCAGAAAAGACACCATCGCTTCTGCTGTGTGGGGCCTATATAAGCGTGTGACTACCTTGAGGCAGGGTCACTGAAGGCCATCTTGGGCCCTGCCTATCATCGCTCATCCTTACTCTCTCCCAAAGCCCACAAAAGTCTCATCCAATTACAGCACCAGTTAAAATTCCAGAATCCCATCATCTAAACCCAGTCCAGGTGCACATGAGGCTCCTCAGGCGTCATTCCTTTAGGACAGTTCCTCTTAGTTTAAAGGCTGTTGACTGAAGAGACAAGTCATCTGTCCCCTGGCTGGCCAACATGCAAAAGTGGGATAATAGTAAGGTAGTCACCATTTATACTCTTGCTCAAAAAGGAAGAAAAATGGGAGGAATACAGGGGCCAGTGAGCCACAGAAATTCTGAAATCCAGCTGAGCAAATGTCAGAAGTTCCTTGACTGGGTGTGTCCTACTGAGCCCAGTTCTTATTGTCCATGGCTGTTGGACCCACCCTCTGGGCTCTTGGTTCTTCCCTCCTGGACTTCCAACCTCCAGAACTGTGAGAATATAAATCCCCGCTGTTTAAGCCGCCCCCCCCGCCCCCCCAATCTCTGGCATTGTGCTATGGCAGCCCAAGCAGACTAATTCATCCATCTTCTGAAAGATATCTGAAAACGTCTTGCTATTGCCCAATCCAAATTTACTCTTCTTTTTAAAAATCATTTTTGATGCATATAACTACACGACAGTGTATATCATTTGTTTCTGTACAAAATGTATATGATTAGACTAGCAGCCTGGTGCATGAAATTTGTGCACACTAAAAGGGAATTAATTAGAGGAAATATTTTAATATTGCTATTTGCCCTTTCTCTATAATACAAGTGTCAGAGATGAAAGAAAATTAGTAAAATGTATATGAAAATCTCCCTCCTATCAGAGTCTGGGGCACGTGGCAGGACCCAGAGTCAAGTCCCTGCCCACCCGCATGTGCCTCAAAATCATGCCAGCCCCAGACGTGGCCAGCCCCACCCCTGTCAAGCTCCGTGAGGCGGGGGGCACCCCCTGGCCCAGCGCTGGGTGGGGCCATGGCCTCAGGTCCACCATCAAGCCCTGCTGGGTGGGGGGCACAGGCTCAGGTCCCCCACCCGAGCCTGGCACCATGCAGCCTCAGGTCCCTGCTGATGGGTCGTTACGGTGTCACGGTGTGACAACCATTTGCATATTACCTTTTATTATTATAACTAGAGGCCCGGTGCACAAAAATTTGTGCACTCGGGGGGGGGGGGAAGGGGGGTCCCTCAGCCCGGCCTGTGCCCTCTCGCAGTCTGGGACCCCTCAGGAGATAACGACCTGCTGGCTTAGGCCTGTTCCTGGGTGGCAGAGGGCAGGCCCAATCCCTAGGTGCAGCCCCTGGTCGGGCTCAGAGCAGGGCTGATTGGGGAGTTGGGGTGCTGCCCCTGTCATGCACAGAGCAGGGCAGATTGGGAGGTTGCAATGCCACCCTCAGTCACGCTCAGGGTGGGGCTGATTGGGGGGTTGGGGCACTCCCCCCTGTCACACTCAAGGCAGGGCCGATAGGGGAGTTAGGGCACCGCCCCCTGTCACCCACAGAGCAGGGCCGATCAGGGGGTTGGGGCCCCGCACCCTGTCACACTCAGGGCAGGGCCGATGGGGAGGTTATGGCTCTACCCCGTCACACACAGAGCAGAGCCCGTGGGGGGGGGGGGTTGGGCGCTGCACCCTGTCACACACAGAGCAGG
>NW_005871661.1:339056-340716 GCF_000147115.1 Myotis lucifugus
CCCTGGAGGAATTCTCAACCCAAGGAGCAGGCAACAGTGGGAAATCTGCAGCTGCCCTCCCAGCCTCCGTGTAGGTCACCAGGAGCAGCACGGGGTCTCCAAGGCCTCCAAGAACAGAGAACATGCTTTCTCACTCATCCTTCCTTGCTCTGTCTTCAGTCACACAAGCTTCTGGTCACTTACTAGTAGTTGTCTTTTCTGTGTCTTCTGCAGTGATTTGCATAACAAGCATCCTATCTCTAGTACTCATGTTAATTTTCCATTGAATGAAACATATATTTTAATCTAAGTTTCTCTAATGATCCAAGTCAGAGCAAAACAATGTCTTTTGCCTACCCTGCAATTAAAGTAAGAAGCTGAGCATGCTTTTACTTTACTTTAGCTTTTATCTTACCTTAAAATATATTATAAGCCCAATCTATTATCTAACCAATCAGTCAAGGTGTTTTGTTTTTTTAATTGATGTTTTTCCCCCAAACATTTTTAGCTTCTGAACTTTGTAACTATATTTTAAAAACACAGGGACCACCAATCTTTTTATATCTTGACTTCCTTATTTTTAAATTATTAATTTTGATTTTTTTTTGTTTGTTTGTTTTAGAGAGGAAGAGGGAGAGAGAGAGAGAGAAAAAAAAACACACATCAATGTGAGAGAGAAACATCAGTCAGTTGCCTCCTTCATGCACCCGACGGGGGATCGAATCCACAATCTGGGTATATGCCCTGAACAGGAATCAAACCTGCCACCTTCTGGTGTATGGGCAACGCTCAAACCAACTGAGTCACCCAGCCAAGGCGACTTTTTATTTATTTATCTTTTTAGTGTCCTGTAGAGTAGGTCTTTGAATACTTTTTAAGGAAGGCCAAATGGGTGAAATTGCTTCTGATTCTTAGATATCTGAAAATATCTTCCCACTGCCTGGACTCATGGATTAAATTTGGCTTGGAATGGTATGCTCAGATCATGAAGTTTCCTCTTTAGAGAAGCAGATATTTCTCCATTTGGCGCTGGTGAATAAAAACAGAAGCTAGCCTGATTTTTTCCCTTTGTAGGTAAACTGTTCCTTTCTGTGTGGTTGCTCATATAATAATATATTTTCTCTAGATATGGACATTTCCCCATTAAAACCTTGATTTTTTTTTACACTAAGGGAAATATTTTCTATTCCATCTGTGATTATTATTTCTGCTCCATCTGTTCCAGCATTTTCAGGAGGATCTGTTATCCACAGGTTGGATTTATACTACTTTCACTCTGTGTTGTTATGATCCCTTGCCTTCCGTCTGTATACTTTACACAGTCTGAGAAAGTGGGTTTATAGATTATATTTTATCCATTGTCAAGTCTGCTTGCTGGTGCAACTATAGCATTTTTGTCTTTGCATCCTTCTCTCATTTTGGCTGTCTCCATGTTTGATAAGGCAGGTTACCTAGAGTGACTTAAACTCACCTGCAGGGTGGCATCTGGCAGGGCCTGCCCTCAGATCTGCTTGAGGAGGATGGCCTGGCCCAGTCCCCAGCAGGCACTCATCAGTCTGGCCATGTTGCACCAGGTTGGAGCAGAGCACGATGTGCTCCCAGGGATGCTCTGCCTCCAGAGCGTTTCCCAAGGGAGCATCCACCCCCCTGTGGTACTCATCCCCCTCCCTCTACTCACTCC